>NC_057724.1:6404610-6465602 GCF_004010195.1 Chiloscyllium plagiosum
AACTCCATCTGCCACTTCTCAGCCCCTTGCCCCAGCTGGTCAAGATCCTGTTGTAATCTGAGGTAACCCTCTTCACTGTCCACTACTCCTCCAATTTTGGTGTCATCTGCAAACTTACTAACTGTACCTCTTATGCTTGCATCCAAATAATTTATGTAAATGACAAAAAGTAAAGGACCCAGCACCGATCCTAGTGGCACTCCACTGGTCACAGGCCTCCAGTCCGACAAGCCATCCTTCCACTATTACCCTCTGCTTCCTACCATCAAGCCAATTTGCCAGCTCACCCTGGATTCCATTCTAACTATCCAGAGCAGCCTACCATGTGGAACCTTATCAAAGGCCTTATTGAAATCCATATAGGCTATGTCTACCGCCCTGCCCTCATCACCTTCTTGGTCACTTCATCAAAGAATGCTAACAAATTTGTGAGGCATGACCTTCCGTGCACAAAGCCATGCTGATGACTCCTAATCAAACACTGTCTTTCTAAATGCATGTATATCTTATCTCTCAGAATCTTCTCAAGTGACTTACCAACCACAATATTAGGTCTACTGGTCTATAGTTCCCAGGTTTTCCTTTGCAGCCCTTCTTGAAAAAGGCACAACATTTGCTACCCTCCAATCTTCCAGGATCTCACCTGTGGCTAATGATGATGCAAAATTATCAGCCAGGGCATCTGCAATTTCTTCTCTAGCCACTTGCAGTGTTCTTGAATATATCTGGTCAGGACTAGGAGATTGATCCACCTTCATGTATTTTAATATGTACAGCACCTCCTCCACTTTGATACGGACTGTCCCCAAAATATGACCACTAACTTCCCCAAGTTCCCAAGTCTTCATGTGTTTCTCCACAGTAAACACAGAGGAGAAATAGTCATTGAGAACCTTGTCCGTCTCCTGTGGTTTGACACATACATGTTCATTTGGTCCTTGAGGGGCTCTATTCTGTCTCTAGTTATTCTTTTTCCTTTCATATACTTAAAGAACCTCTTTGGATTCACCCCAATATTGTCAACCAAGGCTAACTTGTGTCCGCTTTTCGCCTTCCTGGTTTCCTTCTTTAGTAAACGTCTGTGTCCCCTATATACCTCCAGGGATTCCCTTGATCCCAGTTGCCTATACTTGAGCCGTGCCTCCTTCTTTTTTCTGGTCAAAGCCTCAATATATCATGACAGCCAGGGTTCTCTATTCCTGCCAACCTTGCCCTTCACCCTCACAGGAACATAGAGGCCTTGAACTCTAACTATCTCACTTTTAAAAGCCTCCCACTTGCCGGAGGTCTCTTTGCCTACAAACAAATTACTCCAATCAACTCCTGCAAGCTGCTGTCTAACTCCATTAAAATTTAGCTTGCCCCCGTTTAGAACTTGAACCTGTGGACCAGTTTTGTTCCTTTCCATAACTATTTTAAACTTAATAGAACTATGGTCACCGGTCCCAAAGTGCTTCCCCACTGTCATTTCTGTTACCTGTCCCGTCCCGTTTCTCAAGAGTAGGTTCAGTTTTGCCCCTTCCTGGTAGGACCCTCTATACACCACTTCAGGAAACTCTCCTGAATGCATGTAACAAATTCCACCCCATCTAAGCCCTTAAAGCTATGGCAGTCCCGGTCTATGTTTGGAAAATTAAAATCCCCTATTTTAATAACCCTATTGTTCCTGCAAGTCTCCCCAGTCTCCCTGAATATTTGTTCCTCTAATTCCAGTAGACTACTTGGAGGTCAATAGTACAACCCCAATAATGTCACCATCCCCTTCTTATTTCTTAGCTCCACCCACAAAGCCTCACTGGATGATCCCTCAGTTATTTCATCTCTGGTTGCTGTTGTGATACTTGCCTTGATCAAAAATGCAATTCCCCTCCCCTCCTTCCACTAGCTGTGTCCCACCTAAAGCACCTGTGCCTTGGCACATTGAGCTGTCAATCCTGTCCCTCCCTTAGCTATGTTTCTGTAATGGCTATAATATTCTAGTCCCACATACCTATCCACACCCTGAGTTCATCACCCTTACCTGTCAGCTCTCTTGAAATATATTGAAGTAGATGTAATTTAATCCAACAGGTATTGCTTGTTCCCTGTTGTGTCTCTTCACTTCACTAATTCTGATTATTGTATCTCCTTCCAGCCTCACACTTGCCTAGTTGCTATTGAGGATCCCACCACCCCTGCCAATCCAGTTTAAACCCTCCCTTTTAGCACGAGCAAACCTGGCTGCCTAGATATTGGTCCCCCTCAAGTTCAGATGTAACCTCTCCCTCTTGAACAGGTCACCACTGCCCCTTTGGTTGAAGTACATTCAGAATGCTTGCCATGTAAGCTGCAGGTACATGGTGTACGTGTGCGATTGATGAAGCATGATGCCATGCGCCAATCTGTCTCGCCCCTTGACTATTCACTACTACCA
Source organism: Chiloscyllium plagiosum (assembly GCF_004010195.1). Lineage (NCBI taxonomy): Eukaryota > Metazoa > Chordata > Chondrichthyes > Orectolobiformes > Hemiscylliidae > Chiloscyllium > Chiloscyllium plagiosum. Next base: position 6,407,024 of record NC_057724.1, read on the forward strand.
GCATTGGCAAGCTATCAAGACAAGACACAAAATTACTGGGCACATTTAAGCTCTGACTGTGAGGGTGAAGCACATAAAAAAAAGGGTGCAACAGAGATGCGGTGAGCATCCAAGCAGACATAAAGTGAGGGAGAACTAAGAGAGCAAGCCCTGAAGGGTACCCTGGACCAGTCCATGAGCTGGCTGCCTGTTCCTGGAAGCAGCATTGCAATGAAAGGTGTTGCTGTGCTCCGTGCTGCAGCATTGAAGTAGAGAACTCTATTGGGGATTGGAGATGTGCCATGAGGGTGCAGTCATGTTAGTATGTGTTCAATGCCAATGTTCAGGGATGGGGGTGCAGGTGGGCATTGCCTATGGAAGTGTGCTGAGATGTCAGTAACTGATGGAAATCCAGAGGAGCAAGCAGTGGCCTGGAGTCACCTGGCAACTTCTCGGACTTCCATGTCAAGAATTGTCAGGAGGAGAGTGATAAACTGCATATTAATGAGGTGGGATTAGTTAATAATAGCCTGCTAACACATCCAATGGATGGTAATTAACTTATCAATGCTCACCAGTGAGATTCTCATCTCACTGCTCAAAATCTGATTAAAAAATTGGACTTTGTCATCTTGATGTCAATGATCTTATTTCTGCCAGTCTCTCCTGATTTTCCCACATTGTTGAGAGACCAGGAAGACTCCACCCATGTTACCATCAGGCTCTTTTTATTGAATTCAAACATCACCATCTGTTCTGATGGGGCTCAAACCTATGTGTTCAAGGCATTAGTCTGTCGTTCTCAATTACTAGGCCAATGACATTTCCACCACACCATCACTGCCCCAAACATCAGGACACTGAAATGTTTTCTATAGAAAACAATTGAAATCCTTCAAACCATTCCAATTACTCTCATTCTAGAGACAATGCAAATATAATGATCACACGGTATCCTACAACTCTATTAGTCAGGATTGCTATCTTTAAAGAACAAGGAAATAAATAGGCTTCTGATTATATTGCTCGGTAGAATCTTAACAGACAGTTTCACTACCGTGAATATGAATGATTTGAAGATGCTGGTGTTGGACTGGGGTGTACAAAGTTAAAAATCACACAATACCAGGTTATAGTCCAACAGGTTTAATTGGAGGCACACTAGCTTTCGGAGCGACGCTCCTTCATCAGGTGATAGTTGCTCCGAAAGCTAGTGCTTCCAATTAAACCTGTTGGACTATAACCTGGTTTTGTGTGATTGTTAACTATGAATATGAATCTGTTTGTTAGGATTCTACCTAGCTACAAGGCAGAGAGTTCCTACACTGCAATTTCATTGGATAATCTATTTGAAACAGACATTTGACTAGAGGTGTTATACAGAGTGACTCTTTCCCTCTCTCCTCACAGAGTAGATCCAACACTGAAGTAGCAGGATCGTCACTAAATCAAGGTATTAAAGTGTCAGTAACAATAAATTCTCCACAAATAAACCCTCAGGTAAGGTCAAGAATGAAGCAAAAAGCAATAGTATATTCATCCGATATATAAGTTCAGGTTTAAATAATTTGTCAGCCTACAATTTGCGAGAACTTGACTGGGAGCAGGAAACTGCAAGGACATAGTCAAAACAAATGGCAGATGGCATGTGAGAACATAGTCAGTCACTCAATTTTTAGATGTGAAAATCAAATTGAAAAACTGTCTTGATGCTGAGGGACCCAGAGCATTGATGGAGCAAACATATTTAAATGCTTATGGCAGAATCTCAAAAAATGGGAACAGGGTAGTCCTGAGACTGGCTGATTGGCTGATAGCAGGTATGAAGAGATCGGCTACTGGGGAGATGTTGAGTAGGTTGGGCCTGCTCTCACTAAATACAGAAATGAGAGGTGACCTTATTTAAACTTACACGATTCTTAGGATAAATGAAAAAAAAGGTTGCTTTCCCGTGTATGAGAGTTTATGACCAGAAGGAAGAATCACAGAATAAGTTGGAATTTCTTTTCTTAACAGCTAGTGAATCTGTGGAACTGAGCTAATCACAGAGGGCTGTAGAATCTGGGTCATTGAGTACATTCAAGGCTGAGATGGACAATTTCTTTTTTTTGATCAGTCAAAAAATTGAGAGTTATGCGGGAAAGGTAGGAACATGGAGTTAAGGATTATCAGATCAACCATGATCTTACTGAATGGTGGAGTAGCCTCAATGGGCTGAATGGTCTACTTCTGCTCCTACATCTTAGGCCTTATGGTCATCTGAAATTTGGGAGATCAGCATTTGACCTAAGTCCATAAACTAGAATAATATTTTGCCATGTCGACGGATTGTTATGACCAGGTGAGGAGGGACTGGCTGTTTTTTTTTTCTCTTTCCCCTCCTCATTTGACTGCAACATGTTTGTAACTTTTAATAAAATCCTGAATGAGATGTGGTTGTCGCTGGCAAGACATTGTTTTCCCACCCTTAAATTATTCTTGGACTCATCAACCTGCCAAGTCATTTAAGAGTCAACTACCAGTGCTTTAGTCTTGAGTCACATGAAGGGAAAACAGGTAACCAAGACAGATTTCCTTACCTAAAGCAGATTAACAAACTAAAGTGAATTTTAAAGTAAGCAGTAGTGGCTTTATCATCACTAGGACTAGCTTTATTGCTTGAAGGTAAACTTCAACAGTTAAGGTGAGATTTGAACCCATGGCCTCGGAGCAGTTACTGCACTATAATAGCACTCCCTGCATCCCACTACCTCCACCTCATGCCTGGGTTGCCAATGTTTAATGACAAACTGGTGCAGAAGTGAGCCACTACTATGGAGTTGAAACACCAACGAAATGGAACTTGGAAATATTAAGTCGTGCACATTTTCACTAGACAAGACTGTGTAACATTGTGATGCAATGAATGGATATTTTGAGACAGAGTGGAACCAGGAATCTTTGAGTTTCAGGGAAAAAAAAACTGCCTTGGATTGGTTGAGCTGCAGTTTGGTGCAGATCTCTATTTCTGGCAAAGTTTTTGCATCTTCCTGTTTAAAGTCAGTCACCAAATAATGATTTAGCTTCTCTGTCATTTTTCCATGATAGTTATAAATTCTCCTATAACTTCTTGGAATGTAATTACATTTCTCTTTGTAAATCTGGATATTTTTACATACGTATAGAGCTTTTTTTTACAGTCTTAAATCATTTTGGGCTTATCAGTTTCCTTTTTGGAGAATTCAAAAAAATCCCCTGACCTCAGGCTTTCTATATTTTTTAGTGACATTATCAGACTTTTGTTTGTGTAATATAGTGTTCAACTTCCTTTGTTGGACTTTGTTGTTGGTTTTTGAGCTTCAAAGCAATGGGTGCTTGCTCTAAGCCATGTCTTTATTCAGTTAAAACTTATAATTGCCTGTCATCCATCATATCTTGCTGGTCTTATAGAGTCATAGAGATGTACAGTATGGAAACAGACCCTTCAGTCCAACTCGCCCATGCCAACTAGATATCCCAAGGTATCCCAATGACTGCAGATGCTGGAAACCAGATTCTGGAGTAGAGTGGTGCTGAAAAAGCACAGTAGTTCAGGCAGCATCCGAGGAGCAGGAAAATCCGACGTTTCGAGCAAAAGTCCTCCATCAGGCCCGAAACGTCGGATTTTCCTGCTCCTCGGATGCAGCCTGAACTGCTGTGCTTTTTCAGCACCACTCTACTCCAGAACCAGATATCCCAACCCAATCTAGTCCCACCTGCCAGCACCCGGCCCATATCCCTCCAAAGCCTTCCTATTCATATACCCATCCAGATGCCTTTTAAGATGTTGCAATTGTACCAGCCTCCACCACTTCCTCTGGCAGCTCATTCCATACACGTACTACCCTCTGCATGAAAAAGTTGCCCCTTAGGTCTCTTTTATATCTTTCCCCTCTCACCCTAAACCTATACCCTCTAGTTCTGTACTCCGCCACCCCAAGGAAAATACTTTATCTATTTATCCCATCCATACCCCTCATGATTTTATAAAGCCCTATAAGGTCACCCCTCAGCCTCTGACGCTCCAGGGAAAACAGCCCCAGCCTGTTCAACCTCTCCCTTATCTTGATGGTTTCCTTTGGCTCAATTTAAGATCCTAGTTTTGGATGGAACTGCATCACTTTCAAATATAATGGAAAATGTTATCATGTGATAGTCACTTTTACTGAAAGGTTCTTTTGCAACAAGATAATTAGCTTTTCATTTCATAATAATAGATCTAAAATAGTCTTGAAAATAACTTGATAGACCGTTCATATCTCACAATTTTAATGTGTTGTTGGCTGACATGTTTCCATTGATGTTGAATTTAATTTTCTTTGAAACAAATCATAATAACTTTACTTCTATGTTTTGAATGTACAGAGACTTTCCCCTGATTCCTTACTGATGGAACTTCATCAATTTGTGCTTCATCAATTTCCCGCATTATATTCCGTCTACCATGTGTTTTTGTCCAATCACTTAAGCTGTCTGTATCTGTCTGCACATGGTGTCATCCACTTGCTTTCCCACCTATTTATGAGTCATTCACAAACTCGGCTATAGTGCATTAACTTCCCTTATCAAAGTCCTTCAATATATATTGTAAATAATTAACACGCTCCGCACTGATGACTGCGGTATACCACTAGTTATAGATTGTTGACCTGATAATTATCACCCCACTACCTTATTCCAAGTTACTGTTTTCTACTTATTAGGCAATCAACTGTCCTTGCTAATATATTGCTTCCAATAGCATAGGTTTTTAACTTATTAAGTAGCCTCATGTGTGTTACCTGGTCAAATGCACTCTGAAAATCAAAGTACTTCATATCCAATGCTTCCCCTATATCTACCCTGCTTGTTACCTGCTCGGAGAGGTCTCATAAGTTTAGCAGATATGTTTTCCCCTTCACATGAAGCCATATTAACTCTGTTGATCATATTCTGCATTTCTAAATGCCCCACTAATACATCTTTTATAACGGACCCTCACATTTTCCCAATAACAGATGCTAAGTTAACTGGCCCATAGCTACCTTTTTTTTGTCTCCTCCCCTTTTTAAATACAGGAGCTATATTGGGTAGCATGGTGGCTCAGTGGTTAGCACTACTGCTTCACAGGGCCAGGGACCTGCGTTCGATTCCCACCTTGGATGACTGTCTGTGTGGAGTTTGCACATTCTCCCCGTGTCTGCTTGGGTTTCCTCCAGGTCCTCCGGTTTCCTCCGACAGTCCAAGGATGTGTAGGCCAGATGAATTGGCCATGCTAAATTGCCCATAGTGTTAGGTACATTAGTCAGGGGTTAAATATAGGGTAGCAAAATAGGTCTGGATAGGTTACTCTTCGGAGGGTCAGTGTGGACTTGTTAGGCTGAAGGAACTGTTTCCATACTGTAGGGAATCTAATCTAATTTCCAATCTTCTGGAACTTCTGAAAAATCAAACGATTACTGGGAGATTATTAGTTGTACATTGATTAGCTCTGTAGCTACTTCCTTTAACATCCTAGGATCCATCTCATCAGGTTTAACAGACTTGTCAGTCTTTAGTTCCAATAGTTTTCCTTCTCCTTCATGATGGCCACCCCTTTCACCTCTACCCTCTGACTCTCTTGAGGTTTTGATTTATTGCTGGTGTTTTCTGTTGTGAAAACTAATGCAAAGTAACTATATGGTTCCTCTACCATTTCTTTGTTCCCCATTACTCCATCTCTAGCCTCATTTTCCAGCGGTGCACTGTCCACTCTTGCCTCTCTCTTATCTTTTAGATACCTAAATGAATTATTGTGGTTCTTTTGTATGTTACTCACTAACTCACTCGCATAATTTATCTTGGCCCCTGCTTAATTGGTTTAGTTTCCTCAGCTGGTTTTAAAAGCTTGCCAATCCTCTGTCTTCTTACTAACCTTCATGCTTTCTCTTTTGCTCTTATGCTATCCCTGACTTCCCTCGTCAAACATGGTTGCCTCATCCTCCCATTAATATCTTTCTTCTTCCCTGGGAATCTCTTCAGCCAGAGAGTAGTGAATCTGTGGAACTCATTGCTGCAGAAAGCTGTGGAGGCCAAGTCAGTGAGTGTTTTTAAGACAGAGGTGGTAAGTTCTGGATTGGTAAGGGGATCAAGCTCAGGAAAATCAGGTTGAGAAATATTTCCACAATGATTGAATGGTGGGAGACAAAACAAAAGCTGCAGATACTGGAATCCACGGTAGGCAAGCAGGAGGCTGGAAGTCAGGCAGCATCAGGAGGTGCAGAAGTCGATGTTTCGGATCTAACCCTTTTTTAGGACTCTTCAACAGTCCTGAAGAAGGGTTACACCAAAAATATTGACTTCTCCACCTCCTGATGATTGACTGGTGGAGCAGATTTGATGGGCCAAATAGTCTAATTCTATTCCTTTATCTTATGGTCTTACGATTTCACAGCACTTTATCTTCAGTGATAGCTATCGCATTTATTTTATCTCTTCCTTTTTCAACTTGAATTTTGAGTCATTTTGGGATGCCTGTAAGATTCAAAGGCAAGAAGCAAAGAAAATCCAGAGTGATTTTCTAAAGAGGAATAAACTAAGTTCAGGAAACCAGAAAGTCAAAATACTCTGGGTAGAGACGATAAATGATAAAGGTAAGATCAGTGTACAGCCTCTTAACACAATAGGGTGGAGTGACAAGGGAGAAATAATGGGACCTTGTAAGAAAGGCATGACATTAATCATAGGAGATTTTAATCTATATGTAAGACTGAAGAAGTCAGATAGACAAAGGTTGCCTGGTTGAGGAGTTTATGTATTTGGGGCATTTTCTTCTGGCAATAGGAGAAGGCAAGGGCCACTGTCCTTGGGGGTTGTCCCCTGTATACATCAGGAATAACTCCTTCCCAAGATGTGATTTCCCCTTTGTTTCTTAACCCTGCCAACACCCAGCGACCTTACTAATAAGATCCCAAGTCCCCAAGGGGATAGCAGAAGTTGCCATAATCTCCAATATTTGAGTTACGGTTGGGGTTCGGGTTGGGGTTAGGGTTAGGCTTCGGGTTAAGGTTAAAAAAACCCATAATATTTCTTTTAGGTATCTAAAAGATAAGAGAGAGTCAAGAGTGGACAGTGCACCGCTGGAAAATGAGGCTAAAGATGGAGTAATGGGGAACAAAGAAATGGTAGAGGAACCATATAGTTACTTTGCATTAGTTTTCACAACAGAAAACACCAGCAATAAATCAAAACCTCAAGAGAGTCAGAGGGTAGAGGTGAAAGGGGTGGCCATCATGAAGGACGGTGGACATGGTGGAGGTACAAGAGAATTACAAAAGTCACAAGTATGAAACGTTTATTCAAAAATGAAGTGTATTTTTGCAGTAACAACGATCATAACACTGGGCGGCATGGTTGCTCAATGGTTAGCACTGCTTTCTCTGTTGTGGTTCTGTTCGCCGAGCTGGAAATTTTTGTTGCAGACGTTTCGTCCCCTGTCTAGGTGACATCCTCGGTGCTTGGGAGCCTCCTGTGAAGCGCTTCTGTGGTGTTTCCTCCGGCATTTATAGTGGCCTGTCCCTGCCGCTTCCAGTTGTCAGTTTCAGCTGTCCGCTGTAGTGGCTGGTATATTGAGTCCAGGTCGATGTGTTTGTTGATGGAGTTTGTGGATGAGTGCCCTGCTTCTAGGAATTCCCTGGCTGTTCTTTGTTTGGCTTGCCCTATAATGGTAGTGTTGTCCCAGTCGAATTCATGTTGCTTGTCGTCTGCGTGTGTGGCTACTAAGGATAGCTGGTCGTGTCGTTTCGTGGCTAGTTGATGTTCGTGGATGCGGATCGTTAGCTGTCTTCCTGTTTGTCCTATATAGTGTTTTGTGCAGTCCTTGCATGGGATTTTGTACACTACATTAGTTTTGCTCATACTGGGTATCAGGTCCTTCATTCTGGTGAGTTGTTGTCTGGTGAGTTGTGACAACAACTCACCTGAATGAAGGACCCGATACCCAGCATGAGCAAAACTAATGTAGTGTACAAAATCCCATGCAAGGACTGCATAAAACACTATATAGGACAAACAGGAAGACAGCTAACGATCCGCATCCATGAACATCAACTAGCCACGAAACGCCACGACCAGCTATCCTTAGTAGCCACATACGCAGGCGACAAGCAACATGAATTCGACTGGGACAACACTACCACTACCACTACCACTACCACTACAGCGGACAGCTGAAACTGACAACCGGAAGCGGCAGGGACAGGCCACTATAAATGCCGGAGGAAACACCACAGAAGTGCTTCACAGGAGGCTCCCAAGCACTGAGGATGTCACCTAGACAGGGGATGAAACGTTTGCAACAAAAATTTCCAGCTCGGCGAACAGAACCACAACAACGAGCACCCGGGCTACAAATCTTCTCCCAAACTTTGAACTGCTCTCTCGACAGCACTAAGGATCCAGGTTCAATTCCATCCTTAGGCAACTGTCTGTGTGGAGTTCGCATATTCTCCCTGTGTCCGCACGGGTTTCCTTCAGATGCCCCAGTTTCTACCCACAGTCCAAAGGTGTGCAGGTTAGATGAATTGGCCATGTTAAATTGCTTATTGTGTCCAAGGATGTGCTGGGTTACAGGGATGGGTTGGGTTGCTCTTTGGAGGGTTGGTGTGCACTCAAAGGCCAAATGACCTGCTTCTATACTCTGGGAATTTTATCATCTGGTCACTTGAACAGGACTTAGAGACAGTAAACATGAAAATAAACTATTTTCAATAACTTGGAGAGATTTGAACTAATTAAGGTGAGAACTTAGGATTTGTAAAAGGCAGATGACCCTTGGCCAAGCTAATTGATTTTTGTGGCAAGGTAAAGGTGAACCTTGATGAAGGGAAAGCATTAGATATTCTCTGCATCGATTTTCAGAGGTTGATGAAGTCTCACATAACGTAATGTTTAGCAAATTGAGGCTCATAGAGTTGGAGGTTTGGTGTCAGTTGGTTTAAGGAAAGAAAGATAGCAAATAGTGGGCAAGTGCTTGCATTTCAGACTGGAGGTTGCTAGGTAGTGATGTTATTTCTCTTTTTGCGATGCACAAATGAAGGATTTTAGCGACAAGCTTAGGTTAGGGAAGCTGGAGTTGTTCCCCTTGGGAAAGGAGAGTGAGGGAAGATTGGACAGAAGCAGATACATTTATGACAGGGTTAGATTCAGTGACAAAGAGAAACTATCCCCATTAGAAGATGCTGTGAGGTCTCTGATCTGTAACTCCTCCCACAGCACCGCAGCATTCAGCAGTGTTTACTATCAGGTTAAGCACATAAACTGGATCAATTGGCTGCATAACACCAAGAGCCTAAGCTGGAAACCACAACAAAAGGTTAAATGCTAAAGACTATGACTCTGGATCAGGCATCCAGTGACTCCACTTGAATGGAGACGGCCACTCAGGGAGCTGTCCAGACATCAGTCATGAGCACCAAGGCTGGGAGATCCATCACAGCTTTTGGAGATTTCATTGTTAACGCATTAAGTCTGGAAGATGTGGACTGCTCCAGAAAAGATGGAGAGGGAGAGTTTTGGGAAAATGACAGCAGGTCAGGTTACAGGGCCAGTGCAGAGCGACGAGACCTTGTTACATTCAGACCTCTTGAATCGATAAGTTGAGCTATGGAGCTGGAAACCAATGAGCTTGTGAATGTTGCACCAGCCATTTCCAGAGGTAGCCATATTGTGATGGTGGGTCTGTGACAAGTTGTGACCAGTTTGAAGGTAGATCAACATCAACATCAATTGAGATGAGTGATAATTTTAGAGCTTGTGGAACTTTGATTTCTGGATTTATTGGTTATTGTTCTGATGGAGTTAACATTGATTCTCAATAACCTGGGCATTGGTCAGGGGAGTCTACACATTGGTGAATCAGCCTCTGTTATTTTTTCACTGACAGACCTTGCAAATGAAGAGGTGAGTTGAGTCAGGCAGTGACGATCGACCAGTGTGATTAATGTAGGAGCTCATTCTGCTTTCACATCCACTGGGTTCTTCTGGGGATCTTTGATCTTCTGAACTCAATCACAATGTAGCATTCCTGCAGGTGGTGACTGGTTTAGGGACAGGATCAGTCTATGTGGCAGGATAGAGAAATAGCAGCACAGAGAATCTTGGCATAAGCACATCTACAAATCTCATCAAACATTGAATCCTAGATTTGGGTAATCTCTGCACAGATGAATGCCAATTGCATGATGTGAGCTGAGGGCCATTTCTTTGCTTCACAAGATGGGCTTGGCTAGAGGGAATGTACCGTGGCTGATATAAGACTACTAGATTCTCTTGTGACTATTGTCTCCTCATCCTCATTGGGTGGTCAGTGTGATGATGTGCCCACCTTTCAGCAACTGGTTCTCCTCAAAGTAAACCACCAGACCTCACGATGAGTGCTTTCATCTTAATGTATTCTGACAGACTGGTCAAAGAGGTGGACAGCTGTGGCCTGGAAGTCACATTATAGGAAGATATAATCTTCCATTTTGAACCAAGTTGAATTTAGACAAATGCGAGGTGTTGTATTTTGGAAAGGCAAATCAGGGCAGGACTTATACACTTCATGATATGGTCCTGGGGAGTGTTGCTGAACAAACAGACCTTGGAGTGCAGATTCATAGTTCCTTGAAAGTGGAATCACAAGAAGATACGATAGTGAAGAAGGCGTTTGGTATGTTTTCGCTTATGGGTCAGAGCACTGAGTGTAAGAGTTGGGAGGTCACATTGTGGCTGTACAGGACAGTGGTTAGGCACTTTTGAAACATTGCGTGCAATTCTGGTCTCCTTCTTATTGGAAGGATGTTGTGAAACTTGAAAGGGTTCAGAAAAAAGATTTACCAGGATGTTGCCAGGGTTGGAGGATTGGAGCTGTAGGGAGAGGCGGAATAGGCTTGGGCTGTTTATCTTGGAGTGTCGGAGGCTGAGGAGTGACCTTACAGAAGTTTATTAAATTGTGAGGGGCATGGATAGGGTAAATAGACAATGTCTTTTCCCTGGGATGGGGGAGTCCAGAACTAGAGGGCATAGGTTTAAGGTGAGAGGAGAAAAATTTAAAAGGGACCTAACGGGCAACTTTTTCACACAGAGGATGGTACATGTATGGAATGAGTTGCCAGAGGAAGTGGTGGATGCTGGTACAATTGCAACATTTAAAAGGCATCTAGGTGGGTATATGAATAGAAAGGGTTTAGAGGGATGGCAAATGGGATGAGATTTATTTTGGATACCTGGTCGGCTTGTATGAGTCGATCAAAGGGTCTATTTCCATGCTGTAGGTCTCTGTGACTCTATGACTTTAATTGGTTCTTGGTCCTAACATCAAATTGAATAAGTTCAGTTGGCACAGCAGTGAATCCTGGAGAAGTCCCATCAAATTCTGTGTCTCTGAGTCCTCAAGAAGGTCATCTCTTCCCCAAAGTGATGACCTCACTAAAGAAGGAGGCAAAATTAGGATCAAGTGCCAATGAAGTTCTGATGCCAAGGATTAAGTGGACTGTTCACTGTTTCAATACCTGATGAGAGCCTGCCACAGCTTCCACTGTTACTGTGCTCTCACAGCGTGGATGAAATAGAGATCAATATCAGTGTTCATGTACCTCATAAACTCACCAATACCCTTCTTTGAAAAGAATGAGAATATTCTGATTCTGTCATCTTGCCATACTGAGCTTTAAATTAGCACATAAACTGAATTACAATACGAACAGGAACGAGGGGAAAATGTTAAGCTGGAATGTAACTACAACCACAGGGTCAAAACGTGTGGCACTGGAAAAGCACAGTCGGTCAGGCAGCATCCGAGGAGCAGGAGAGTCGATGTTTCAAACATAAGCTCTTCATCAGGAATGGGCTGACGAAGAGCCTATGCTTGAAACATCGACTCTCCTGCTCCTCGGATGCTGCCTGACCTGCTGTGCTTTTAGAGCGCCACACTTTTTGGCTATGATCTCCAGCATCTGCAGTCCTCACTTTCTCCATTCCAACACAGGGTGTACAAGAAAGATTTCCTGTGTTCAATTGGGAAATGGCTCCCAGCCACTAAAGGGTAGTTATATATAATGCTCTGCTGTTCAACTCTCCCCTGAGCTCCTTTGCCCAATATCCATCTTACTCAAAATTGTCTCACTCCAAATCTGCAATATCCAACTTTGAACCTTCAATATTCAATTTTATTCAAAATTTCACACCCCTTTATCCCTCTCTATTTATGTGCCAATGTAAAATTTCATCTCTGCACCCAGCGATCCATTATTCCTGATAAACAATCCCCTGACTAACGATGAAAACAATTGGAATGGTCACCGTACCTGAAACATTAACTCTGATTTCTTTTCACAGGTCCTTCCAGACCCGCTGAGCTTTTCCAGCAACTTCTGCTTTTATTCCTGACTAGCGATATTGGGCTGAACGTGATTCTCAATATCCGAGACCCTTCTTCGAGCCTGATATTCATCATGACATACTATTCCTGATATGCTCCATTCCCAGCTGAAAAATGTGTTGCTGGAAAAGCGCAGCAGGTCAGGCAGCATCCAAGGAGCAGGAGTTTCGGGCATGAGCCCTTCTTCAGGAATGAGGAGAGTGTGTCCAGCAGGCTAAGATAAAAGGTAGAGAGGAGGGACTTGGGGGCGGGGCGTTGGAAATGCGATAGGTGGAAGGAGGTCAAGGTGAGGGTGATAGGCTGGATTGGGGGTGGGGGCGGAGAGGTCAGGAAGAAGTTTGCAGGTTAGGAAGGCATTGCTGAGTTTGAGGGATTTTTTCATACTCCATTCCCATTCACAGTATCCACAAACACAAAATCAAAGTACATCCCATTCCCTGCAACAACTTCAGAAGTGAACATGTCAATCAAATGTAGACAGTATATTCCCACAACAGCATTGAGATTAACACTGAATAACAGCAACATAGCAATCATAGAGAGTGACAAGACTCTTTAATAATCAATGTATCTCACAGTATCTGAGTAAAATATTCCAACTCCAATCGGTTCTGAGTTAAAATCAATAGATTTTGATTGCATTTCTCATTCTTTGTGAAAAGAAACACACACTCAGATTCTGACAAAGTTATGCCCAGTGTAATGTTTACATTCTTTTCCACAGACATGGCTCAGTCTTCCAAGTCTACATATTTTAATCAAGATGAACTCCAAGATCACAAGGCCGCTTATGAAAAAGGTGGACTGGGGAACGCTGCCTCTTTGATACAGCAGAAGTTAAATATTCTTTGCAATACCGAGCTGAACATTGCAGTGATGGGAGATTCCGGTGCAGGGAAATCCACCTTCCTCAATGCGATGAGAGGAGTTCAGGGCGATGATGACAGAGCAGCTGAATCTGGGCCCACAGAAACCACAATGAAGCCAACCTCATACCCACACCCTCACCTGCCAAATGTTTGCTTCTGGAACCTGCCAGGAATTGGAACAACAAACTCCCCTACAAAAATGTACCTGAGTGGAATGACTTTTCAAATATATGATTTCTTTGTCATTATTTTACACGGCCGATTCAGAGAAAATGACATTTCTATAGCTAATGAGATTAAAAAGCTTGGGAAGAATCTATACTTTGCCCACTCCAAAATAGATAGTGATCTCTATTCAATGAGGAAGCGAAACAGGAATTTTAATGAAGGGGAAGAACTGAAGACGATCAGAAGAGACTGTGCCAGTAAATTGGAAGAGGCAGGGAGTTCAGCACTCACTGTTTTCCTGATATCAAGCTTTGAAATGAATGGTTTTGATTTTCCAAACTTAAGGGAAACCCTCGCAAATAACCTTGATGATCTAAAGAAGCACATATTCATGATGTCACTTCCAAACACAACCTTGGAAATTATCCATAACAAAAGAAAAGGGCTGAAGAAACAAATCTGGATGTTAGCTACAGTTTCTGGATCAGTGGGAGCAGTTCCAGTTTCTGGCCTGTCCTTTGCTTGTGACACTGGGATACTGGTTTGTGCAATTAAAGAATTCCGTAAATATCTGGGTTTGGACAACGCGTCACTTCAAAGACCAGCAAATAGAACAGGGAAACCTGTAAAAGATCTGAAAGCAGTGGTGAAATCTCCCCTGCTAGGGGAAATAAGTAAGGACTTTGTGTTGCAAAAGTTAAAAGGTTCGGTTTTTGGTGGAATTTCTGCAGCTAAACCTGTCTTTGACTTCATCCCAGTCATCGGTCCAATCTTTGGAGCAGGATCATCATTTCTGCAGACCAGGAAGATGTTGAATAATGTACTGAATGACCTGACAGAGAATGCACAGAGAGTGGTAAAAGCTGTCTTTGGGACTGACTGAAATGCTGACGTATTATGACATTGAATTCCTATAACTTATGAAACATTCCAAAGAAGAAAGCATTGTGGGAAATGCTGGTGTTGGACTGGGGTGGACAAATGAAATGAAATATTTTTGAAATATTCTTTCATTGGCTGTGGGACCTCTTGAAATATGAAAGGATGTAGAAGTTGCCATAACAATGGAATGCGCTTCATTTTTGTAAATTAGGCAGCCTATTTTGACAACAAGTCCTAAAAAAAGCTTTCAGCAAATGTGATTAATGACAAGTTTATTTTCTTTGGATGATGTTTATTAAGTGATAACTGTTTCCCTCTGAACATTAGGAAAACTCCTTCAAACAGTATCAACAAACAAGGATGTGGTTTAACCTTTCAGTCAAAAAAATCACATTGCAACATTTCAGCAATTAATAATTTATTGAAGTACCAATCGGATTACATGCTGAAATCTCAAGGAATCAATTTCTCAATTACAGCAATGACTGTCCTAACGCTGTTTCATTTTTCTCTCTGTTTCACCGTCCTGGTTCTGTGTTCTTTGGTCAAAGCAATCCATTGATCTTAGCTCAGGAATGTGACTGCTGCATCAGTGAATGGACGGTCCCTTCCAGCAATACACTCAGAGGAAACAGTCTGAATGTGCTCTTTGTTCTGTGTTGTTATCGTTACGTTGATATAACAGTTCAAAGATAGATTGTCTCCTTCTTCCTCCTTTGGCTTTCTGTTACATGGAGCAACCATAATATGTGCAACTGTTGGGTGGTCTTAGAGTCAGATGCTCTACTTGTCACTAACCTTTCCCATCAACAGCAGAGTTGACCAGGAATCACTCTCTGCTCTTATCGCCTGCTACAGATGGATTGGAAGAATGCACTAGTTTATTCAATAATAGACTGCACTTCTCAATATAAGTGGAACTTAACATTTCAAAGTTTAAAGTTTGAGGAAGTCTGTCAGTTAATCTGCTTCTAACCTCAATGGAAGATGGTGGCAATTTCAGAAAATTAGCATCAATTGTTTGTCAGCTTTTGAGGTTTCCACAGACCTTACAATGAAATTCTAGCTAACAAGCTGAAAAATTCAATGAAAGTCATTCCCTACATGTGCCATCTGTAGAGACTGATATTTTGTTTAAGAAGATATCTGGTCTTCCAATAAATAGGTAAAAAGATGAGACTTATTGAGAATTTTACAGTCCCTAATGTATCTGACTCTACTACCCATCACTGGCAGTGCATTCCACACACCCACCACTCTCTGTATAAAGAACCTTCCTCTGACACCTCCCCTAAACCTTCCTCCAATCACCTTAAAATTATGTCTCCTCATGATAGACATTTCCGCCTTGGGAAAAAGTCTCTGGCTATCCACTCTATCTATGCCTCTCAACATCTTGTACACTTCTATCAAGTCACCTCACATCCTTCTTCACTCCAATGAGAAAAGCCATAGCTCCCTCAATCTTTTTTCATAAGACATGCTCTCCAGTCCAGGCAGCATCCTGGTAAATCTCCTCTGTAATCTCTCTAAAGCTTCCGCAACGTCCCTATGATGAAGCAACCAGAACTGAACACAATATTCTAAGTGTGGTCGAACGAAGGTTTTATAGAGCTGCAGCATACTTTCACGGCTGTTACACTCAATCCCCCTACTAATGAAAGGCAACACACCGTGCACCTTCTTAACAACCCTATCAACCTGGCTGGCAGTTTTGAGGGATCTGTGGTCATGGACTCTGAGATTCCTCTGTTCCTCCACACTGCAAAGAATCCTGTCTTTAACCTTGTATTCTGTATTCAAATTCAACCTTCCAAAATGAATTACTACACACTTTTCCAGGTTGAACTCCATTTGCCACTTCTCAGTCCAGCTCTGCCTTCTGCCAATGTCCCGTTGCAACCTACAGCAGCCTTCCACACTATCTACAGCTCCACCAACTTTTGTGTCATTGGCAATATTACTAATCCACCCTTCCACTTCCCCATCAATGTCATTTATAAAAATCACAAAGAGAAGAGGTCCAAGAACAGATCTTTGTAGAACACCACTGGTCACCGAGCTCCAGGCTGAATACTTTCCATCTACCAACACCCTCTGTGTTCTATGGGCCAGCCAATTCTCTATCCAGACAGCCAAATTTCCCCACATCCCATGCCTCCTTACTTCTGAATGAGCCTACAATGGAGAACCTTGTCAAACACCTTGTTAAGATCCATATACACCACATCCACTGCTCTACCTTCAATGTGTTTTGTCACATCCTTAAAGAATTCAATAAGGCTTGTGAAGCATGACCTGCCCCTCACAAAGCCATGCTGATTATTTTTAATCTAACTATGTTTTTCCAAATAATCATAAATCCAGTCTCTCAGAAACATCTCCAATAATTTGCACATCATCGACGTAAGACTGACTGATATATAATTCCCAGGGTTATCTCTGTTCCCTTTCTTGAACAAGAGAAAAACGTTTTCCATCCTCTAAACCTCTGGTACTACTCCAGTGGACAGTCAGGACGCAAAGATAATCACCAAAGGTGCAGCAATCTCTTCCCTCACTTCCCACAGAAACCCACAAAGAGTGGTGTTTGCGTGGGATGCACTATCAGCAGTAGTAGTAAAGTCAGAGATATTAGGGACATTTAAGCATCTGCTGGACAAGCACATTGCCGGCAGTAAATTAAGAGGTGTGTAGTTTAGGTTGATCTTAGAAAAAGATATATGCTCAGCACCACATCGTGGGCCGAAGGGCCTCTACTGTGCTGTGCTGTGCTGTTCTATGTCCTATGGTTTATGCTCCCGTAGAAGCCTTAGGCATATCCTGTCTAGTCCAGGGGACTTATCTACTTTCATGTTTTCCAAAGTGTTCAACACATCCTCTTTCTTAATATCAGCCTGTCCACAAGCATATCAGCCTGGTTCATGTTGTCCTCACAAACGACATATCACTCTGTTGTTGTACTATGTTTTTCCAAATAATCATAAATCCCGTCTCTCAGAAACATCTCCAATAATTTGCACATCATCGACGTAAGACTGACTGATATATAATTCCCAGGGTTATCTCTGTTCCCTTTCTTGAACAAGAGAAAAACATTTTCCATCCTCTAAACCTCTGATACTACTCCAGTGGACAGTCAGGACGCAAAGATAATCACCAAAGGTGCAGCAATCTCTTCCCTCACTTCCCACAGAAACCCACAAAGAGTGGTGTTTGCGTGGGATGCACTATCAGCAGTAGTAGTAAAGTCAGAGATATTAGGGACATTTAAGCATCTGCTGGACAAGCACATTGCCAGTAGTAAATTAAGAGGTGTGTAGTTTAGGTTGATCTTAGAAAAAGATATATGCTCAGCACCACATCATGGGCTGAAGGGCCTCTACTGTGCTGTTCTATGTTCTATGGTCTATGCTCCTTAGGTGTATCCTGTCTAGTCCAGGGGACTTATCTACCTTCATGTTTTCCAAAATGTCCAACACATCCTCTTTCTTAATATCAGCCTGTTCACAAGCATATCAGTCTGGTTCATGTTGTCCTAATAAATGACATATCACTCTGTTGTTTTCAGTTCTAAAGTCTGGCTAAAATGATCCCTTCATTTTATCCCAAATGAAAGACACAGTCCAAAACATAACATTGTTATAAACTATGCCATTCTAACATGTAAAATCCAATAGCATTGAGCCAATCACAGCCTGATCCAATAGCATTGAGCCAATCACAGTTCAATCAAATCGCATTGTGACAACTGCAGTTTAATCTGATAGCATTAAAGCAATGGTAGTTTAATCTAACAGGATTAAGGCAAATGCAATTTAATCCTATAGCACTGAGCCAATCATGATTTAGTTGAAGAGCACTGAGTCAATTGTCATGTAATACAATAGTGAAGAGTATGTCAATGTATAATTCAATACAGTAGATTCAATTGGAATGTAATCTAATAGTATAGAAGCAAATAGATCCAGCCAGCTGTATAATTCTGAAAATTTAGCAAGCACTGAGAAGTTAATGAATAAAAATCTCAGTGAAATAAAGGGTTTTTGCAGCACCACATTCAGTTGTGTCCTGTCTTGTTCATGAGCTGAACTCCGGGAACCCTCGGTAAGTTTGGAGGAGATATTGGGTGACATGTCAGTTTTATCAAGGTGATCCCAGCACCATCAAAGTTCATCAAGACAGAGGTAGATGAGGCAGAAATCCTGGGCGAAAGTGAGGACTGCAGATGCTAGAGTCAAGAGTGTGGTACTGGTAAAGCACAGCTGATCAGGCAGCATCTGAGGGGTAGGAGAATTGATGTTTTGAGCAAAAGTCCTTCCTCAGGAAATATCAGGCAGAAATCTACTTTCCTCCCAACTGAAGCCAAATAAGCTGCTAAAGTCCTCATTGAGAGATTGTCATGATATTAGATTACCTGAACTTCCATACCCAGTCAGCTAAACAGAGGGAGATAAAAGCTCAACAGCACCAAATGGCTGACTCAAAAGAGGGCCAGTGGGACAAATGAAGGGTTTGTAGTTGGTACACACTTGCCCTTGGCACTGAGATGGCAGGAGGTGTGGGCTCGAAGTGGCTAGACATGCTGTGGGACATTCTTGGGCCGAGCATGGGGTGACACCTTCAAAGTAGTCATTTTGCCCACAATAAAGGCTGAAGCTAGCAATGGAGAGATTCTGTTACATGCTGGCCTTGGTAATAATGACAAATTCCATCTTTTAGTGGGAGGGCTGGTCCCCCGGGAACTAGAGAGAAAGAAGGGGGAGAAAGAATGTGAAGGTCAAACCCTTTACACAGAATCCACTCCCAAAGACAACGTTACTTGGCAATGACTCGTATTCAGAGCTCCAGGTGATTGCTCTGAAAACCTAGCAACTCACAGCCATATCTGCCAGGTGTTACAGCCTTGAACACCTCTGGTTCTTTCTGAGGATTGGCTATGGCCCTTGGTGGAATCCCACAAAAGTCCTCTTGTCCTGATCTGGAGAATATATTTATTTCATTGAAGTCGCAGTTTTGCGGGAATGGAGTACTGAGTTTTTAATCATCATCATTCTCATATGACCCCATCAAGACTTTCAGCTTTATCAAAAGCAAGAGCTCCCATTCCCTCAGTGTCCAAAGGAGGGTTTCCCACTCTTACTGTGGAGGATGGTGGTCCTCATCATGACAGGGTTAAAATCCCAGAACTCATCTGCTAGCAGCTCATGGGTGCACATATATTCCAAGGACTGCAGTGGTTCAAGAAGGTAGCTCACCACCAATGACCCAAGGACAATTTGAGCTGAGCAATAACTGCTGTCTCACTTAGTGACATCCACATCACTTGAAATAATCATAAATTGGCTTGTGCCCATGATGAGAGGTACCTCAGCGTGTGCACAGGCTGAACCCTGGCAGCTACTGTGATTCTTTCATCCTCTAGCTCCCTGTGCTGTCTGTAATCTTCATTCCAATCCCCAAGCTGGGAGGTTAGCTCTGTGTAGACAAGTGATAGCCACAGAAGACACGGCTACATACCTCTTTCTAAGAAATCCAGCTGGAGGCAATAATGTGACTGGCTCACCAGGCAATGGTTGAGCATGCCATTAAGCCCGTACACATTCATAGAATCTCTCTAGTGTGGAGGCAAGCCATGTGGCCCATCGAGTCCACATTGACATCCTTGGACTGTGGGAGGAAACCCAAGTAGATACAGGGAAAATGTGCAAACTCCACACAGACAGTCGCCTGAGGGTGGAATCAAACCCAGGGCCCTGGTGCTATGAGGCAGTAGTGCTAACCACTGAGCCACTGTGCCATCCCATCTGATTCCAGTAAGTGATCCAGTGTGCCCACCAATACCACCCTGCAGGGTCTCAGTCATTGTAGTAGTCTGCTGCAGTCAATATAAAATTGTCCTCTACAGAAAAGTGGAACTTGATCATTCACTGACTCGCAAAAATGCTGCTGAAATGTCCCAAAGCTCTTCATTGTGCTTGAGAATGAATGTACCAGAATAAAACAGCTACTGCTGTAAAGAAATAACAGAGCATGGTTTAGCTTCCTCTAATAGTCTAGCCAGAAGGAGAACAGATTCTGCATTAAACAATGCTCCACATTTCTGAAGAGGCTGGGATGGGATGTCCCAGACAGAATTGTAGTGTGTTATCATTGGCAGCAAGGAGTCCGAACAGAGTGGCAATCTGATGGGGTTTCTTGCTCCTCAGAAACTTCAGGCCAATTAGTCTGGAAATCATTCAACATTTTAGTTCATAAATTACTACAGATAGGCACAACATCAATTACTCGAAGTTTAAGTAACTGGCATTATATTGTATTCTGTGGTGAGTAACTCAACTCCTGTCTCACGAAAGCCTATTCATCACCTACAACGAATAAGTCTGGAGAGTGATGGAATATTCTCCACTTGCTGAAATGAATGTAACTCCAGTGACATTTCAGAAAACTCAACATCAGCCAGGACAGAGCAGTCTGCTGACTGACACTCGATCCTCCACCTTTGTCAATCACTGCCACATACAGAAGCAGCAGTGTGTACCATCTACAAAAAGTCCAGCAGCAACTCACCAATACTCCTTGACAACACCATTCTAACACATGACCATTATCATTTCGAAGGATGAGGGCAGATTGGAACACCACCACTTGCAACTGTCCTGACTTCAAATGTATATTGTCATTCCTACACCATCACTGGGTCAAACTCCTGGAATTTCCATTCCTAACATCCCTGCTGTGTCTACATCCCAAGAACAACAGCAGTTCAACAAAGCAAATCACCATTACACGTTCAAGGGCACTTGGAGATGGGCAAAAAATGCTGGCCCACCAATGACAACACATCGAATGAAAGAAGGATGTACATTGCAATGTTTATATATTTTTTCTAGTCTTCCTCCTCTGTGACAGATTAAAACACTTTTATTAAGATCAAAGGTTGTACAAATAAGTCTGTCAATCTCCAGCCACCCTAGTTCATTTTGCATCTCCAAGCCTTTTCCTGTAAAATCTGAACACTAATTAACTGTGTAGCTTTCCACAGTCTGAATATCAGTTTGCTCTTGAGTTAATACAGTGGACCATTGTGCTAGAGTTACACTAATCTCAGATTGAGTCACGTCAGAGAGCTGTGTGACCCTGGATGATATTTTCACCAATTCTGGTATGCCTGACTCTGAGACAGGCTTGTCTTGTACATGAACCATCTGTTCAAGGATGGAGAAGATGGTGAATCCAGCAAACACACCGGTAGCACAATTAATCATATATCTGTGTAGCAGTTGTTGTGGAATTTGTTGTCGGATGACAGTACCAGCAAACTACTGAAACCCACTGAGAGAGAAATGAAGATTTGTGTTGCAAGTTCTTTCCGGACCTGGGAAATAACAGTAGATGTAGTCAGCACCGGAAAATGTTAGTCAAACACAAACAGATAAAAACATCCTAAGCCATGAGAACAATGAGGAGATCAATCCACAGTGAACTGACAGAATGAAGCTCCCTTTGGTCAATAGATAATTCTTTGAACAGAATGGAAATCTATTGAAAATCATTGTCCATTACTCGCTGTCAGATTCCCTCTGGGAGTTTCATAGAAGCACTACAGTGTGGAAACAGGCCATTTGGCCCAACAATCCACACTAGTTCTCTGAAGAGTAACCCACTCAGACCCATTCCCCTACCCTGTTACTTTACATTTACCCCCAACTAACGCATCTGACCTGCACATCCCTGAACACTATGGGCAATTTAGCATGGCTAATTCATCGAACCTGCATCTTTGGAAACCCGTGCAGACACAGGGATAACATGCAAACTCCACACAGACAGTCGCCGGAGGTTTGAATTGAATCCAGGTCCTTGGTGCTTTGAGGCAGCAGTGTTGACCACTGGGCCACCAGCCTTACTTTCCAGTGAGAGTCACCATCCTTTAATTGCTGCATTGACAGTGCCATACTGCAGCATCTGTTATTTTACTAAACAACAGAAATCCCTGCAGTGTACAGAATAAAGCTTCATGTTTAAATATGTAACGAAGCAGAAACAAACTAAAAGATCTCTATGTCATCAAATAACATTTGGCTGAAGGGCAATCAGGGTGGGCAAAAAATGCTGCCTCTCAGCGAAACTCACATTCCGTAAATGAATAGCAACTAATTGCCCTTAGTAAATCAGTGTTGTAATCTGCAAACACTGGGGATGTTTCAGATTGGGTAAAAATAGGGTCATTGAGGAGAAGGGAAATGAAAGTCAAAATGTGTCAGAATAATGATGAGGCAATTGGGCTCGGCATCATTTATATGTAGGTGTTACTGTGAATTTGGATGAAACCCAAAAACCCAAAAAAGAGCTTTCAGGGATGTTCCACTTCTTTGTAAATTTCCTAAAATCAGCATCTCACAATTTATCTCACGACTTATATGTGATGAATAGTGTGACATTGCTGCACTTGCACTGTAAACCACAAATTAAATTCAGCACAGAAACATAATCAGATCATTTGAAAATTAAGTCACCTTTTAATGATATGCTAAGGTGTTAATTTCTGTGTGCCAGTCTCTCTGGCATTGAAAATAAATCATTGCAAGGACAGGCTGAAGTAATAATTGTTTGAGGTATCCAGTTGCTTTCCATTTTCAGACTCCAGATGTTGCTCATGAGCAAGACAAATGTAGTGTACAAAATACCATGCAAGGACTGCACTAAACACTATATAGGACAAACAGGAAGACAGCTAACAATCCGCATACATGAACATCAACTAGCCACGAAACGACACGACCAGCTATCCTTAGTAGCCACACACACAGACAACAAGCAACATGAATTCGACTGGGACAACACTACTATCATAGGGCAAGCCAGACAGAGAACAGCCAGGGAATTCCTAGAGGCATGGCATTCATCCACAAACTCCATCAACAAACACATCGACCTGGACCCAATATACCAACCACTACAGCGGACAGCTGAAACTGACAACCGGAAGCGGCAGGGAAAGACCACTATAAACACCGGAGGAAACATCAAAGAAGCGCTTCGCAGGAGGCTCCCAAGCACTGATGATGTCACCTAGACAGGGGACGAAACGTTTGCAACAAAAACCTCCAGCCCGGCGAACAGAACCACAACAATGAGCACCCGAGCTACAAATCTTCGCACAAACTTTGATTTCCCTCCCCAGATGCTGTCTGACCTGCTGAGCTTTTCCAGCAATTTCTGTTTTTTGTTGCATGTGCAACTAGAGCCTGTTTCTGTAATGCTTCAGGTAAGATGTTCTCTCTTACCATCCTTTGCAGATAGCTCAGTTCAATAAATCCTGTTTAGACAATACTTTACTTCAAATAGCCCATGTGGAGAATCCAAATTCCCACTTTTACTTTAAACCAATGCAAAATATTTCTCTGAGTTCTTCAGTCTCTTTCCATAATGTGCCAGACCAGAAAAAAAACAATTAAAACTAATACACTGTCAATGAATCAACAAGCCTTTTTTGAAAAACCTAACATTAAACCAAAATAAATGCCAGTCTTTGTAAAGTGTACATTACATCAGACAATAAACAGCACTTCAACATGGCTGAATTAACTATAACAAGGCATTAATATAAATTAAAGATTATTCCTTGTTTGTTAGACTCTAACCTTGTAACATTAGCACAGCTTTCCACACTGCAACAGGCCCCAGGCTGGCAAACTATCCAAAGGCAGTTTCTAAAAAAAAATTGGCATCCCAACGAGTGCCAGCATAAGAATATAAGGAATAAGAAACACTGCTGAAAAATAGGAAAGGGAATCTGAAATGGATTGTATGCTTGTAGTGTCCAGGCTTACTCAGGCAATTTTGGAGTAAATGTTAAATGATCCAACAGTTCATTTTTTATTAACACAGGAGCTAACAGTTGTCATTAACTTAGCAGTAAGACTGCAGACTGCAATTTTAATCAGCATCTGAATACAAAGCAAAACAACTACAATGAACATTCAGGGTATTATCTTGCATTGCATAGAAACATAGTAAATAGGAACAGGAGTAGGCCATTCAGCCCATCAAGCCTGCTCCACCATTCAACATGATCATCACTGATCATCCTACTCAGTACCCTGTTCCCTCTTTCTCCAAACACCTTTTGAACCCTTTAGCACTAAGAACTATATCCAGCTCCTCCTTGAAAATATTCAATTTTTAGCCTCAACTGCTTTCTGTGGCAGAGGATTCCAGAGGCTCACACTCTCTAGGTGAAGAAATTTCTCCTCATCTCAGTCCTAAATGATTGGCCACTTTTCTTTAGACTGTGACCTCTGGTTCCTGATTCCTGAATCATTATTCCTAACAAAATAGATGACTTCACATTTATTAACATAGTACACCATTCCCCAGCCCTTTGCCCACTTACTCAAGCTATCTATGTCCCTCTGCAAAGTTTCACAGTCCTCTGCATACGTTGCTTTATCACTCTTCTTAGTGTCATCTGGAAACTTTGACACACTACATGTGGTCCTCAACTCCAAATCATTGATGTAAATTATGAATAATTGCGCACCCAACACTGATCCCTCACACACACCACTAATCACTGATTGCCAACTAGAAAAGCACTCATTTATCTCCATTCTTTGCTTCCTGTTGGTTAACCAATCCTCTATCCATGTCAATACATTACCCGTTACACCATGCATCTTTATCTTGTTTCATAGTTTCATCATAATAGAAGGAGGAGTAGGGCATTTGGTCCATCAAACCTGCTCTGCCATTCATTAAGATCACGGCTGATCTATCCATTATCTCAGCTCCTCCTACCTGCATTATCCCCATAACCCTAAATTCTCCCACCATGCAAAAACCCATCCGACCGCTGCTTGAGTATATTTAATGAAGCTGCCTCTACTGCTTCCTTGGACAGAGAATTCCATAGATTCACTACTCTCTGGGAAAAGCAGTTCTTCCCAACCTTTGGCCTAAATCTACTCTCTCTAATCTTGAAGCCATTTCGCCTAGGCCTAGTCTCACCCATCAGCAGAAACAATTTGCCTGCGTCTACCTTATCTATCCCTTTCATAATTTTCTATGCTTCTATAAGATCCCCTCTCATTCTTCTAAGTTTTAGTGAGTACAGTCTCATGCAGCTCATCCCTTCCTCATAGGATAGCCCCCTCATCCCCAGAATCAACCTGGTGAGCCTCCTCTGCACTGCCTCCAAAGCCAATATATCCTTCCTCATGTAAGGAGACCAGAACTGCACACAATACTCGAGGTGCGGCCTCACCAACACCTTGTACAACTGCAGCAGAACCTCCCTGCTCTTAAATTCAATCCCTTTAGCAATGAAAATGAATATTCTGTTCACCATCCTGATTACCTGTTGCATCTGCAAATCAACTTTTACTCCTAAGTCCCTCTGCATAACAGCATGCTGCAATCTTTCATCATGTAAATAGTACTCTGAAGTACTATTTTTATTTACAAAGTGGATTGCCTCACATTTTCCAACATTGTAATCCATCTGCTAGACCCTTGCCCACTCATTTAACCTATGAAAATCTCTCTGCACACCCTTCACATCCTCTGCATAGTTTGCCTTTCCACCTTTGTCATCAACAAACTTAGATACATTACACTCTGTCATTTATATATATCATGAACAGTTATGGGCACAACACTGACCCCTGCAGTACCCTATTCACCACTGATCTCCAACCAGAGAAACACCCATCATCTCAATTCTCTGCTTTCCATTGGTTAACCAGTCTTCTATCCATGCCTGTGCATTCCCCACAACTCCATGCATTCTTATCTTAAGGATGAGTCTTCTATGTGGCACCTTATCAAACACCTTCTGGAAATCCAAGTCTAAACATCCACCTGTTCCCCTCCGTCTACCGCACTTGTTGCATCCTCAAAGAACTCCTGCAAGTTTATCAAACGCGACCTGCCCTTCCTGAATCCAAGCTGCATCTGCCTGAAAGAACCCTTTCCATCCAGATGTCTCACAATTTCTTCTTTAATGATAGCATCCACCATTTTCCTGACTGCAGATGTTAAGCTAACTGGCCTATAGTTACCTGCCTTTTGCCTACACACCTTTTTAAACAGCAACGTGATGTTGTCCAGTCCAACAGGACCTACCCGGAGTCCAGTGAACTTTGGTAAATTACCACTAAAGCATCTATGGTAACTTTTTCTGTTTCTTTCAGGACCAGGGGACCTATCTACCTTTAGACCCTCAAAGTGTGCTCAGCACTACCCCTTTAGTGATAACCATTGAATTGAGGTCCTCACCACCCATCATATCCTTAACATCATTCTCTGGCATGTTAGACACATCTTCCATTGTGAAGACCGACACAAAATAGTTATTCAAGGCCTGAGCCATTTCAGCATTACTCTGTATTAATTGGTGCAGGCTTGGAGGGCCAAAGAGCCTGTCCCTGTGCTGTAAATTTCTTTGTTCCTGGTTCTTTGTTCTTAACTCCACTTTCTCATCCTGCAAGGGACCTACGTCCACTTTAGCCACCCTTTTCTGTTTTATATATTTATTAAAAACTTTTCCTACATGTTTTTTAATATTCTGTGCTGGTTTGCATTCATAATCTACCTTTCCTCTCTTTATTGCTTGCTTCCTGGTTCTTTGTTGCTTTTCAAAGTTTTCCTAATCTTCCAGTTTCCCACTACTCTTGGCTACTTTGTCAGCCTGAGCTTTTAATTGGATGCCTTCCTTTATTTCTTAGATTTATTAATTGGTGCAGGCTTGGAGGGCCAAAGAGCCTGTCCCTGTGCTGTAAATTTCTTTGTTCCTTGTTCTTTGTTCTTAACTCCACTTTCTCATCCTGCAAGGGACTTACGTCCACTTTAGCCACCCTTTTCTGTTTTATATATTTATTAAAACCTTTTCCTACATGTTTTTTTTTATATTCTGTGCTGGTTTGCATTCATAATCTACCTTTCCTCTCTTTATTGCTTGCTCCCTGGTTCTTTGTTGCTTTTCAAAGTTTTCCTAATCTTCCAGTTTCCCACTACTCTTGGCAACTTTGTCAGCCTGAGCTTTTAATTGGATGCCTTCCTTTATTTCTTAGATTTTCCAAGGTTGGCTTTTCCTACCCTTGCTATCCTTGTTTTTGACTGGAACATACTTTCCTTGAGCACTGTCTACGTTTAGCTCCATTAACTTGCCCAACACTATCTGTTCCGTGAAAATGATTGTTTCCAGGTCTTCACCAATTTCGTCTCCTTGTCAATTATTAGCATTTCATTCATGTCTTCCACTGTGAAGACTGACACAAAATACCTGTACAATGCCTCAGCCATTTCCTCATATCCCATTACTAAATTGCCCTTCTCATCCTATAAAGGACCAATGTTTACCTTAGCCACTCTTTTTCATTTCTTACATTTATCGAAAGTTTTGCTGCCTGTCTTTATATTCTCAGCTAGTTTACTCTCATAATCTATCTTACTCTTCTTTATAGCTTTTTTGTAGCTTTCTGTTGGACTTTAAAGCTTTCTCGATCTTCCAGTTTTCCACTTGTCTTTGCCACTTTTTATATCTTCTCTTTTGATTTGATAGCCTCCCTTATTTCCTTAGACCCCCGTAGCAGATTATCCCTTTTCCTACTGTCCTTCCTCTTCACTAGTAAATACTTTTGCTAAGCACTTTGAAAAATTGCTTTGAAAGTCCTCCACTGTCCATCAACTGTCCCACCATAAAGTCTTTGCTTCCAGTCTACTTTAATCAACTTCTCCCTCATCCTATTGTAGTCTCCCTCGTTTAAGCACAGGACCCTGGGATTGGATTTTATCTTCACACTTTCCATCTGTATTCTAAATTGATGCATACTGTGATTGCTCCTTCCAAAAGGATCCCTAACTGTGGGATTATTAATTATTCCTGTCTTATTACACAGGACCAGATCGAGAATAAGGTCAGAAATGGGGATGTTTGCTGATGATTGCGCAATGTTCAGCACTGTTCAAGACTCCTTGAGTACTGAAGCAATCTATGTTCAAATGCAAAAGATCTGGACAACGTTCAGGCTTGGGCTGACAAATGGCAAGTAACATTTATGCCACACAAATGCCAGGTATTGACCATCTCCAATAAAAGACAATCTAACCACTTGACATTCAGTGGTGTTATCATCACCGAATCCCGACTATCAACATGCTTTGCAAGTTAGAAGAATTAAACCACTTACAACACATGTATAACTTATTTCTAACACCCCAAATTCAGGTATGATAAACATGGGTACTATCCTGTAATTGAGCACACCACATCACATATGAAATAACCAATGTAATTAGGACAAACCCTACGAATTTCTCTGCAACTCCCTCATTAATGAAATGATGGGTCATCAAATCTCATTACGTTTCACAACTTCACAGTTACAATTCTTCATTTTTCATGGTCTGGCATAAAAATGCTTTGCAGAATGCATTCGGTTTTAAAGTGCCTCAGCATCTATTCCCATTTCAATCTCTTCAAATAGCCTTGATTTCATAGAATCATCAAGATCTACAACGCAGAGAAAGGTCCTTCAACTCATAGCATCTGTGTCGATCAAAAACAATCACCTAACTATTTTATTCCAGCACTTGGCCTGAGCCTTAAATGCCTTGACTTCTTAAATGTTTTGGGGGTTTCTGCCTCTGCTACCCTCACAAGCAGTGAGGTCAAGATTCCCACACTCTGGGTGAAGCAACTTTTCCTCACATCTCCTCACAACCTCCCGCCCCTTACCTTAAATCTATGTCTCCGGTCATTGTTTCCTCCATCAAGGGGACACGTTTCTTCCTGTCTGCCACTTGACTTTGAAACTGTCCTCTAATACAGATTCTCTGCAACAACTCCAGCTTTTCACTCACAGTTTCATCAACTTCGATATGTTCTAGGATTTTTGAGTTCTAATCTTACTCAGCTGTTTATGTATGTCTGAACCTACACTGCCACAGCAGTATTAAAGCATGACTGTTTGGAGACTTCCTCACCTGTCAACACACACAGTCAGAAACTTTCTCATTTCTTCAGCTCTGCCGGACTTGTTCAACATCCTGAAACCAAATTGTAGCTGCTTACTAATTCTTATCATTGGTTTTGTTTCTCCTGAGTTCATTCTTACAGTGTGGATCCATCGGACTACAACTCTGGTACTTAATAGTTTGCATATGTTACATTCGCAGAGAATGTTGGAAATTTAATTGATCACAAAATCAACAACAACTCATCAACACAATATTTCCCAGGACACAGTGTTTCAATTGTGAACAGAGACTGATCAACTGGTGTTGTCTTCCTTAGAGCAAAGACTGCTAAGGGGGGGGGGGGGGGGCTCCTGATTGAGGTCATGGATTGGGTAGATAGCAGGAATGATTCCCCCTTGTGAAGGAGTCGAAAAGCATAACCAAGGGGAAAGAGACTTAAGGTATAGGGGCATTTGGATTAGAAAGGATTCATAGCGACATGGATAGGGTAGATAGCAGGAATGATTTCCCATTGTGAAGGAGTCTAGAAGAATAATCAAGGGGGAAATCACTTAAAGTAAAAGGGCATTTGGATTAGAAAGGATTCAAAGGAAAAAAAATCACCAAGGGGGCAGTGGGTACCTGGTACTTGCTGTCTCAAAGACAGAATGATCACAACATTTAAGAGGTATTTAGATTAACACTTGAAATGTTATAGCATGCAAGGCTATGGGCCAAGTGCTGGGAAATGGGATTATATAGGATGTGTTGACTGCCATAGACACAATGAGCAGAAGGACCCCTTTTATTGTTGTAACACTACGACACAATGAGTTGAAAGTTTTAGGAATCAATCTTTCCGACTCTTACAATGAAAAAGTTCACTACTGGAGCATTTACACATCCAAGAAAATGAGTGCTTGGTCATTGAATTTAGTATTCTTTGTAAGTCAGTGCAAGACCTCCTCCATTTTTGTCAGCCTGGTAAGGGAACCTCCAGACATTGCCTAGACCCACAGCACAGCCAATCACTGAGAGCCAGTAGTCAATCTTTGAGGCACCAGTTCCCCTCTCCACTTTCGTGTCACTTCCACCCACAGGTTCACTGATGGCAGCCTGGAGGAATAAGTGGAAATGGCTGATTCAGCAATTAGATTTTATCGAACTAAAACTTAAGCAATAAGTTAACCAACAATTTTCACCCATTCCCGAAACACAATGATGTTCTCTATTTATTGGTCGTCCGAACCCCACAGAGAGAGAGAGAGAGACTTCAAAATTCATATCAAAATTCCCAAAGAATCTGCACCTCTTAGGACTTTTTTGAGTTTAAAGTCATGTTTAATAAAATATTCACTTTTTCCACTGGACAGTGCTGGTCATTCTGTAAGAATTCAGATAAACCGTCTGGTCCATCTTTTGACAATGATGAATGATTCTTCTACTCGCTTTGAATTTTGCAACATTCTAGGAACATGGATAAAAGTTATTCAGTTCTTCACCAGATGATGATCCCTCCTAAATCAAAAGCTATCCCTTAATCTGTTTACAAGGTGTGTAGCTCTACTTGTGTGGATTTAGCTGATGTCTAAGTTCACTGAGTATCTCTGGCATTCATGAGCCTACTTCCAGGTGATTTGCATTTATCTTAGAGCACTCAATATCAGAATGCAAGTATTTTGCACCACAAGGTTATCAACAGTTGTTTGAAGCAAACCGGACACTGAGACTGTCTGCATCAGTTACCTGACAGGTATTGCAAAGACCAATCTGAATTTCAGAACTTGATATTGGGGACTTGATAGTTCAGGTTCACTATACATTGCATAGAATGCAGTTAATTCATTACTATTCACCCAACTTGTAAACATCAGTATCTGAGCCTGCATACATCGCCTCTTGCTACCTTGTCTGGATAAATTGGCTGTCAGCTACCTTTTTGAACCTTTTTGCAGTCTATGGTGTTGCACCCATGGTGTTGTGAATGATTTTAACCAAACAACAATGAAGGGACAGCAATATATTTCCAAGAGAGGATGGTAAATGGCTTAGCGAGGAACTTGCAGGCAGTTGTGTTCCCATTTTTCTGTTGCCATTGTCCAGCTCGGTGGTAATGACCATGGATTCAGAAAGTTACCATATATATTATAAAATCAATTAATTAATCACAATTATTACAAAATGCTTTGTCAAGCATTCAGTGCATTCTGGAACACCAATGTACAATTTCTAGCTGATTATCTGAAGTCATACTTCTCTTCCTTTTCTTGATGTGCACTTAATCCCTTATAAAGCCTTGTTTCAGATACAATTCCCAGCCTAGCTCTGCACCCCAGTGTGAACATCCAAATGGTCAATAATCACTCAACTGCTTGAGCCTCTGATGTCCACAAGTTCTCATCATGCGTTTATTTTAGTTGAGTGAGCAAGTACATGGCAGATATAATATAATGTAGATAAACGTGCAGTTGAGAGCAAAACGAGGAAGGCAGATTATTATTTAAAATTAGTGGTGAGTCACCAGATGAAATGAGGTCGGTGACTATTGTGGACATGGTTCCATGGTGGGGTCGTGGACCTGGAGGAGATATGAGGAGATATCTAAGAACTGGTCATCAGACCCTGCCCGGTTATGCCTATCTCTTTCTGGGATACCCGGAACATTCCTTGTTCCAGTCCTTCTCTGACCCCCATCCACAACTCTTTCTCCGGTATGTTGATGATATTACTGGTGCTGCTTCCCTCTCTCGTCTGGAATTAGAAATGTTTTTAACTTTGCTTCCAATTTCACCTTCTCTGACTTCTCCTTTTCCTTCCTCAACATCTCTGTTTGCATTTCAGAAAATAGACTGGCCACCAATACCCACAACAGACCCACTGACACCTACAGTTACCTTGACTATACATCCTCGCACCCTGCTTCCTGTGAAGACTTTATTCCATTCTCCCAGTTCCTCCGTCTCAGTTGCACCTGTTCTATTGATGTCAAGGAGGCTTCCAAAGTATCCACCTTCTTCCTCAACATGAATTCCCCAGCACCATAGTTGACAGGGCCCTTAGACGGGTCTGACCCATCATCCACACTTTAGTCCTCACTCCTTCCTTTCCGTCCCACAACACTGATGAGGTTTCCCTTGAGCTCAACTATCATCCCACCAGCATCCACATTCAGAGGATCATTAGGCACCATTTCCACCACCTCCAGCAGGCTGCCAACACCAGAAACATATTGCCCTCCCTCCCCTTGTCAGCCTTCCACAGAGACTGTTCCATTCGGGTCCTGATCCACTCCTCCTTCACTCTCAACACCCCCACAGCCCCACAGCACCTTTCCCTGTGACTACAGAAGGTGTAAGACCCACCTGTTTGCTTTCTCCAAGGGCCCAAACATACCTTGCAGGTGAAGCAGCACTTTACCGGCACTTCACTCAATCGAGTGTACGGCATTCGCTGCTCACAATGTGGTCTACATTGTGGAAATGAAATGTAGACTGGTTGCAGAGCATCAACATTCTGTCTGCAAAAATGACCCTGCACTTCCTGTTGCTTGCCAGTTCAACACAGTACTGTGTTACCAAATTACCAGGTACATATCTGAAGTACCTTCCTCTTTCCTTAAGAATCCCCTTGCTCTTAATGTACTAATCAAACAACTCTGGGTTCCCTTATTAGTAAGTTCTTATCTTTTAGTTTGTAGTAATCATTGAGTCATGTTACATAATCACAATCAATTACCTTTTGCTGAAGAGAATTTCAAACTTTTAACATCTTTTGTATGCCAAACTATTTCCTCATTTCATTCTTGAAAGTTCTGATGCAAATATTTTAGATAATTCCCTTAATCCTAGATTCCCCAACATAGAGAAATGGCTGCTCTCTTTCCTCCTTATTTGTTCTCTCAACATCTTGAAAACATAACTCAAATTATCCCTTAGCATTCCATAAACCTTGAAAAGCAAACATAGTTTGCATAAGACCTCCTCAGAAAGTAATCTTTCAAATACAATATTTGTCACATTTTCTCTACATGTCCTTCAAATTCAGTAAAATTATTTCCATGGTAGAATACTAGAATTTCAGAATCACAAGAACTCCATGTATAGGCTAACTAGGGCTTAATATAGCTGGAAAACAATTCCTACTTCTTTATATTCCAGTTCCCCAGATACGAAAGTTAGGATTCCATTAGCCTTTGTGAATAATTTCTCTCGGAGAAAGTGAGGACTGCAGATGCTGGAGATCAGAGCTGAAAATGTGTTGCTGGAAAAGCGCAGCAGGTCAGGCAGCATCCAAGGAGCTGGAGAATCGACGTTTCGGGCAATAGCCCTTCTTCAGGAATAATTTCTCTCTCTGTTATAGACATTTTTAATGACATCTGCACTTAGACACCCAAGGTTTTTGGATTTAAACATTTAATAATTTGGATAGTAATCTGCACTATCCATTTTAAATACAAATGGCACACATGTGGATTTGCTTACATTTTCATCTATTCATCTCAGTCCGAAATGGCCGACCCCATATCCTTAAACCGTGACTCCTGGCTCTGGACTTTCTGGTCATTGGGAACATCCTTTCAGGGATGTCTAGTAGTGTTTGAAATTTATAAGCTTCTATGAGATCACCCATCATTGTTCTAAACTCCAGTGAATTTAGTCTGACTGATCCAGTCTCTCTTTATTTGTCAGTTCTGAGTCATTATGTTCGAGTGGTGATGGACTGTTCTGCATTGTTCTTGGCAGCAGTTTGACTGTCACTTTGCACAGGGTGTCCCCATGCCCTTAGGCAATGGTGGTGGCACATATCAAGTGGGATTCCCTTGTTATGAATCACAGCCTCTAGTTGGGCATAGTGGCTTCAATATGGTAGGAAAAGCGCCCTGGGACATGATGAAATTATTTGGACTGCTTGTCATCACTTAGTGCTGATTTTGAGTGCCACCAGAAGCTGTTCCTTGTGTTTAACACTCACTTGCCAATTGAGATCAGCTCCCTATAAAGTGTTTATAACAAACCTTTGAACAGGTTGGCTAACGGTGAGACACTTATGCTATTGAATAAAGGGTTTTGTATCTTAACTTCCAGCATAGTTACTGAGCATGTGCAATATGTCAGATCACATGGAACTAAAGCTTGGGTCTGTGAGGTTGCAAGTAAGAAGGCTTCTTTTATCATCCTCCGCACATAGTTATGTACAATAAGCCCATTGTTGTCCATTCAGAGGAGTGTGGACCTTCCAAGACTACATGAGGACAATAGTAACCAGTCCAACAGAACCAGAAGTGGGCAAGAAGAGATGTCCAGTGACAATCACTGCAGGGTCAACCCAGCAGTCCAAACCCAGAGGACGGGAAATACCTGAAGTGAAGTTTCTCAGTTGTAGAGGCTGGCTAGTGCTAGATTTAAAGGTGTACCTAGGTATGGGACCACACAGTATGGGAAAGCCACGTTGAAGATTCAGGAAAAGCAGGAGAAAGCCCATGGCAGAACATATGGTCAGCAAAAGGGAGAAATCGATTAGCTACAGTCCAAAACATTACTGAAGTTACAGAACTTAGGGAGATGGGGAATGTGCAAAAATACACTGATGGGAAGCACATGATGGAATAGGGTGAGGTCTGAGTCATGTGGGAACTTCACCAGCAGAAACACAACCCAGCAAGTTTGATAGAGGATGGAAAGGAAGATATATGGTTCTGGGTGCAGAAGCAGAACAGGAAATTAAGTGCAGACCATTTAATTTCAAACTGCAGACCAGCAGTCTGTGGGAGACTTAGTAGTAAGGAATGCAAAGTGACAGCATGAACATTTTCTTCAGGAATGTGACAGGTTCAAAGCAAGAAAGTGACTTCCTTGATGAGACAGACTTGCAAGATGCATTTTGTACATAGATTAAAATAAATTATAGAGAATTACTTTTAAATTGAATACTGTGGAAAATGAATCAATTCTTTCAGATACTGTTCCATTGTTGAGTCTGAGAATTCTGAGCATGTGGTCCAATCACCTTTGGCCTTGGCACGTCCAAGAATTATTATGAGAGATCACGTGTGCGACAGTTCATTGCATAGAAAAGAGATTATAGAAAGTTTGCGCATAATTTCTAATTAATGGATTATTCATTAGCAGATTTAATGAGACACTCAATAAGACACTTCAGGCCTGGCATAGCAGGAAGGTGGGGCAAATCTTCTACTTCCCCATGACGGAAATTGAAAATGGAGGGAAAGGAAGGTGCTAAAACAGGCATCAGAATCCTGGGTCGCAATTTGTCCTTTCAGAGTAAAGTTATGGAAAAGAAAACCAAGACACAAATCATTCACTGACGTCAATGTGAAACCTTGGATCTTGCTGTTCTTTTGAACTCTCAGCTGTTTCTTTTGAGGTGAGTCCATTTTTCCTTGAGAGTCTTTCCTTCCTCGAAAGGAAGAAATTAATGTGCCTACTTTCTGCAGAAAGCCTGCTGTGGAGATACAATAACAGATCAAAGCTGAAATTCCTCCCAATGTAGGAAGCCAGATCATTGCTCAGAAACAAGAGAGTAGCAGTGCGCTAGTCCAGTCACTGGTAGAGGCAAATTAAGTTCTGCAGAAAATAAAGTGGCCACAAAGACGGAGGTATCTAGAATTACAGATGTACAAAAAAAACGTCATTGTGTCTGAGACAATGATGATCGAAGGTAAAGAAGATTAACTTGAAATATTGAGTTGAAAAAGGTCTTTAAGCCTTGGATGGAGCTGAGCAGGAGACAGTTTAGCAGCTGATGATCAATTATCCAGAGAAAAGGAGACACAACTCCACATCATCAAGCCAACAAGAACTCATTAACCTGTATAAAACTGAGCTGAAATCTATAAGTCTCATCAGTGAGCCACAGAGCACACAAGGGTTTATTTTTAGCAAAGATGTAAAAACCCAAATTAATGAACTCCTACAACTAAAGATTACCCCAGAAAAACTTAAAACAAGCATAAGCAGAGGTTGAAGTCTACTTACCTAAAAGTTACTGCTAAACAGCAAGTACAGCTTGCGCCACTACATGACACAAATCTATCCTCTGACTATGAAAAGGAAGAGTTTAGTTTGGGAAAAGTTTCTCACACTAACATCAGCTAGCAGAACTTCAAAGGAACAGTAAAGCTGCAGAACGTAATTGTACAAGATTGGTTCACAAACAAGCAAGGTTGCTTTCATCGGAAAGTGTTGAGAAAAGAACACACATAGACGAATCCCACAGACACCCTGTGCAGAGACAGCCAGATTCCCACATAATTGACACAACATCTATCGAACGGTTACGATCTTTTGAAGAAGGAATTTGAAAAAAAGATGTGCTCAAAGATGTGGGACTTCAACTCTCAAAATCTAGCCAATCTAAACATTTGGAAGAGATCAAGTAAGGTGACAGACTCTTCATGTCATGCTAATATCCAAATATACTATTCTCCCAGTTTCTCTGTCTCCATCATAACTGTTCCAATTATGCCAACTTCAACAAGGGGTCCTTCGAAATGTCCATCTTCTTCCTCAACCAAGGATTCCATACCATGATGGTTGACAAATCCCTCACCTCTTCTTTTCCCTCTCAAAACAGCCATGGGGTCCCTGATCCTCATTTACCATCCCCCCAGCATCCACATCAGCCACCATTTCCAGCACCTCCAGCAAGATGCCACCACCAGATTCCTCCCTTATCAGCATTCTGCAGGGACTATTCATTCTGGGACCCCCTGGTTCATTCCTCCTTCACTCCCAATGCTCCCCCCCCAGCCCCATGGCACCTTCCCCTCAACTGCAGAAGGTTCAACACCTCCCCATTTACTTCCTCCCTCCTCAGTATCTAAGGGCCCAAACACTTGCAGGTGAAGCAGCGCTTTACCTAAACTTTGCTCAGTTTTGTCGACTGCATTCGTTGTTCAGACCTGTCATCCCATCGGTTGCTACTCCAAACGTCCCATTGTCAGATACAAATTGCCCCAGTTAGCAGCTGTTGATTCTCCCAGGTTGACCTTGCCCCATTCCATCGTCCAACTATTGCTCTTTCTGGGGCTCCATCTCCACCTATTGTTCATTCCACCTCTTCCCCTCTGCACCCCATCTTCAGCATAAGTACCAACCTTTACCTAGTTACCATCACTTCTGCAGAAGTGGTAGTGGACCTGAAATATCAATTCTGCTTTCTCTCTGTGGATGCTGTTAGATCTGCAGGGTTGTCCCAGCAATTTCTGTTTTTGAGTCTGTTCTGTCATTCCATGAGATCATGGCTGCTCTGATATTCGACAACTTCACTTTCCCAACTTTTCTCCATAACCTCCAAATCTCTTTCTGATTAAAAATCAGGCTGCCTCAGACTCAAATGTACTTAATGACTCCGCATCAGCTGCCACCTTTTAGGAATTAATTCAACAGATTCACAAAGTTCCGAGAACAAATTCCTCCTCATCTCTGTCCTAACTGTGTGATCCCTTATTCTGATATTGAGTACTCTGGTCCTAGACTCTGACACAAGGGGAAACAAGCTTTCTGCACCTACCATGTGCAGCTCCCTAAGAATCTTACACATTTCTATGTCTTCTCTCATTCTTCTAAACTTCAATGACTACGGGCCCAACCAACTTAAAAATCCCTCAGAAGACAAATCCCTTTATGCAATGTCAACCTTTAACCATAAGCAGGAATAGGCCGTTTAATCCCTCAAGCCTGTCCTGTCATTCAATGGAATCGTAGCTTATTCAATGTGCCTCATGTCCATGTTCCTCCTCATTCTCCATAATCCTTGCTTTCCTTTTATGTTATTCATTCAGGGGATGAGGGCATCACTGGCATCATTTATTGCCCAACCACATTGCTGTGGGTCTGGAGTCACATGTAGACCAGACCAAGTAAGGATGGCAACTCCCTTCCCTAAAGGGCACCACTGAACTTGATACGTTTTTCCTCACAATTGATCTTAATTACATATTTTTATTGAATTCAAATTCCGTCATCTGCCATGGTGGGATTTGAACCTGGGTCCCCAGAACATTATCTGGTTAATGGTCCAGCGATAACACTGCTAGGCCATGGCCTCCTCATAGTGTAACATGTCTGAATTGTCTCCTGTACCAGTGTATCTTTCCTTCAGTAAGGGGAATGAAACTGTTTACAGCTGACTGCACATATTGACTCCCAGGAGGACCACTTTGGAGTGTTCCCTTGTTTATGCTGGTGCAACCCCACATTTTCCTCATGGCCCAGGAATGGTGACCCGCAAAGGAATGTATAGGTGTGTGTGTGGGTGTAGGTGTCTGCTGGCATAGGTGTCAATGTCTGTCTGTGTGTGTCTGTGTGTGTGTGTGTGCCAGTCCTCCCACAACTTGAGGAATGAGCAATTTGACCATGGATCCAGAGGTGGTTGTTGTTGACTCCAGACCAGCCTCCTGCTCATGAGAATGGAGAGGTAGTATCACTGCATTTATGCTTCATTTGCTACCAGAGGATGGGACCACAGCCTTGCAGCAATTTTCGTTTCCAAGAAGCAGCACATGATGTCTGTCTGTTCTACACAAACTCAACAATGGCAGAGACTATGGTTGGAGAATGACACATTAGCCTGAAAAGACTTGGGGTAGAGTGGGGCTGTAACAAGTTAAGTGGTTAAATATTAATAATTAAATGGGACGCTATATTACATAGTGCGGAGAGGACATTATGTAAAAGGAATTTATTTTCATCTTTTATGAGATGTGGGAGTAAGGTTAGCATCCATCAATTATCAATTGCCCTTGAACTGGGCCATTTCCGCGGTGGTTAAGAGCATGGCACGGTGGCTCAGTGGTTCGCACTGCTACCTCGCAGCTCCAGCAACCTGCGTTCAATTCCAGCCTCGGGTGACTGTGTGGAATTTGCACATTCTTCCTGTGTCCACGTGGGTGTCCTCTGACAATCCAAAGATTGTCCAAGGACAATTCAGGTTAGGTGAATTGCCATGCAAAATAGTCCGTAGTGTTCATGGATGTAGAGATTAGTTGTATTAGTCAGGGGTAAATGTAGGGTAATGGGTCTGGGTGGATTACTCTTCAGAGGGTTGGTGTGGACTTGTTGGGCCAAAGGGCCTGTTTCCACACTATAGGGATTCTACGATATCTCAGTAAATCGCATTCCTGTGGATATGGAGGCATTAGTGAACCAGATGGGTTTTTTTTAAAACAATCAATAATCTCCATTTCTGAGGTCAGACTCCAATTTTGGATTTCATTCAGGGAATTTAAAATGCCATCAGTGACCATGGTGGGATTTGAACCCACATCCCAAATGCATTCTATGGAGCCTTTGGATCACTAGCCATTGACATTACCAATATTTTACCATCAACACATAAGAAGTCATCATTAATCTGAAATGATGGGCTGAATTTTGCTGTTCCTTGAAAGGATGTGGAATAGGGGATGGGGAGAGGCGGAGATGAAGTGGGGGGGGGGGGGGCGTTACATCAGATGAACTCCTAGAACAGGCAGTGAACAAACAGTTTACTAATGTAAAGGCCTGCTAAAGTTCGCTTTAGCTTTACAATAGTACTTCAACAGTGATGGATTGAGAGCATGCAATCCACCCGAGGTGAAAATGGCCTTCCAGCAGCAAACTGGGGGGAAGAAGATCTTTCATAATCAGAAAGGGAGTTGTGGACAGGAAAAACAGCAGCTCATGCTGCAAACAGCAGCACTTTCTATGCCCGGCCCCTCAGTTGAAGAAAAGAATTCCATCCGGCAGGGTCCTGACTTCATTGACAATGACCACTGGTCCTTGTGGCACTGCTAATGTGATTGAAATGTCACCCTCTGCTGGCAGTTCCTCACTGGAATCTATACTCGTGAGTAACTGCCTCAAGACCTGGCTATCCTGGTGCTGAACGTTGCTGAAGTCTCCCATCCATTGTATATATGCCCTTCTGGGCTTCTGAGGGTTGATCATAGGGAGATGTACTGATTCATCAACTGAAGATGCTGGGTCATGGTAAATGGCTAGAGGGTCTCCTCATCCATTTTTGACTTAATGGCCAAAGACTTGATCAAGTCTGGAATTCAATTTGAAGATCCAAGCGTCGCACCTTCCTGACTATACATTGCCATTCCACCATCTCTGCTGTGTTCTGTCCTGCCATTAATAGCAATGTGGGGCGGGGTGGGGGTGGGGGAGCACAGGTGTGCAAGGGGAGTTTGGGAAATTGTCATACTTGCCGGATCAGGCACTTTCCTGGAAAAATGTTTCCAATTTTGGCTCCATTTCCTAAAATATGAATGAGGAGGACTTTGACTTACGCATAAAAATATGAGGGGTTTAGATAGAGTACACTGAAAAGACCCAATTTCCCTCAGATGAAAGGTCACTAACTAGCTTAAAGCTAACTGGCAACAGCTTTAGAAGGTAGTTCAGAAAAATTTAATTTTTCTAGAAGAGTTTCGTGTCTGGAACCCTGAATCTGAAAGGAAGATGAAAGCAGAAATCTTCACTGTGTTCATTCAACATTTAGTTACACAATCGAATAACAGAACCTGCAGGGTAAAAAACCAACCTGGAAAATAGGATTAAGCTGGGCTATTTTGTTTGCCTGCATAGCCAATGTTCACAATGGTCTCCCACTGATGGTGGATCAACCCAACTGCCCAACAGATAATGCTATGTCCACCACCCTCCATCTGGCCCTCACTCACCTGGAGAAGAAGGACACCTACATCAGACTACTGTTCATAGATTTCAGCTCTGCATTTAACACCATCATTCCTCAGCACCTGATTGGTAAGCTGAGTCTGCTGAGCCTAAATACTTCCCTGTGTAACTGGATCCTGCACTTCCTGACTGGGAGATCTCAGTCAGTCCAGATTGGGAACAGCATCTCCAACACCATCACACTGAGCACGGGGGCCCTCAGGGCTGTGTTCTCAGTCCACCGCTGTTCCCCGTGTTGATGCACGACTGTGCAGTGATGCACAGGTTGAATCACGTCATCAAGTTCACTGATGATACAACTGTAGTGGGTCTCAGCAGCATGAATGGCGATTTAGCAGACACAGAGGAGATGCAGTGGCAAATAGACTGCTGCAGAGCCAACAACCTGTCTCTGAACGTGGAAAAGACAAAAGAGATGGTTGCTGACTTCAGGAGGGCACTCTCTGCTGGACATCGACAGCTCCCCCATGAAGATCATGAAGAGCACCAAATTCTTGGCGTACATCTGGCGGAGAATCTCACCTGGACCCTCAACACAATCTCCAGGAAAGCCCCAGCAATGTCTCTACTTTCTGTGCAGGCTGAGGAAAGCCCACCTCCCAGCCCCCATCCTCACCACATTCTACAGAGGGTTCATTGAGAGTATCCTGACCTGCTACATCACTGCCTGTTCGGGAATTGCACTGTCTTGGATCGTAAGACCTGACAACACATAGTGAGGACACCTGAGAAGAATATCGGGGGCTCTCTTCCCTCCATTACAGGCATTTACACCACATGCTACATCCGAAAGGCTAAGAGCATTGTGGAAGACCCCACGCACCCCTCAATCAAACTCTTCTCCCTCTTGCCATCTGGCAGAAGATACCGCAGCATTTGGTCTCTCACGGTCAGACTGTGCAACAGTTTCCTCCCCCAAGCCACCAGGCTCCTTAACACTGTGTGATCGGACTCTTTCCCATCTGAAATTCTGTGCACAACTTTGAATTGCTGCTAGAAAAATTTATATTATTTATCATTCTTCTATTTCACTGTAACTTGCCTGTTTTGCACTTGCTGTACACTTTATGTTGTGTACGATTGTGTACTTTGTGCTGTCCATATAGCACCCTCGGTCCTGGAGGAACACTGTCTCGTTTTTACTGTATCAGTTGTATATGGTAGAAATGACAAATAAAAAGCTATTTTACTCTCTAAACATTCCTCTGTCCATGTTTCTATTGTTATGGTACAAGAGGAAAGTTGTTAAAAAACATCATCTTCCCAATGCCTGTATTCACAGCACGGTAAAATTAAAACATTCAATGACCCTCAGAATCACCTATTTTTTCCTAACCAGACTTTACAAATAACAGACACCAAATTTATACTTAAACAAAAATTAACAATTGATTAACAACACTGTAACATTAGCTCAGCAAAACTAAACAACATGGCAATCTAATTAACATCTAAGATTTAAAACCAGTCATCATTGAACATAGCCCAACTCACTCAGATACAGACACAGTTAAGGGATAAAGTAAGAGATATAATTGGTCAGCACATATAAACAGTTTCAATATGTGTAATATCACAGGCACATGGGATTGTATTACAGTTGATTTCTGAAGACGCTGACCTGGTCAATGAAAATATCTTCCAATATTCTAACGAATATTCATTCAGTTCTTATAACTAGGATTCTATTTTCTGAACTCTTAATAAGACAATAATAGAGGGATGACTAGAGTTCACAGAATCCCTACAGGATGGAAACAGACCATTCAGCCCAAGTCCACACCAACCCTTCGAAGAGTATACCACCCAAACCCGTTCTTCTACTCTGTTACTCTACATACATTACATCTTAAGTAACATATCCCTGAACACTATGGGCAATTTATCAAGGCCAATTCACCTAACCTGCATATCTTTGGACTGTGGGAGGAA
This sequence comes from Chiloscyllium plagiosum, assembly GCF_004010195.1. Taxonomy (NCBI): domain Eukaryota; kingdom Metazoa; phylum Chordata; class Chondrichthyes; order Orectolobiformes; family Hemiscylliidae; genus Chiloscyllium; species Chiloscyllium plagiosum. The sequence goes on from NC_057724.1 coordinate 6,449,920, forward strand.
AGCCACACAGACACAGGAAGAATGTGCAAACTCCACACAGCCAGTCGCCCGAGGCTGGAATCGAACCCCGGTCCCTGGTGCTGTGCGACAGCAGTGCTAACCATTGAGCAAACTAACAAAACCTCTCACAACTATAGCCTGTCTAAAAAATACAGTTCAAAACCATTGCTCTCTGTTTTTGCCCCAACAGTTAGAGTGGTTCGCGCCAGTCTCAGTAATGGCCCCTTTTAACATCCAATCATATGCCAGCCTTTGTGGACTTTTCGGCCCTGGTGATACATTATTGCCAATGCTCTTTGAACAATAACCAACCTGCAATTAACTTTTAGGCCAGGTCCCAGAAACAAATATCAACTCTTACCATTTCTTAAAAAAAACAAGATGTTGCTCAGAGCCGAAAGTTTGCCTTCAACTCTAGCTCACGATTCCAGACCAAGAGAGAGAAACGTAAAAATAATGGAGGTCTTAATAATATATTATATCTGAATGGTGATGTATTCTTACTCCCATTGCTTTTCATTTAGGAGATTATCGTTTAAAATTTCATCTCGGGCAAAGTAAGAAATTGCTGGTTTGGGATCCCTGTATAGTCAGGCCTTCTGCTGTATCTTTCTCCTCTGTGCTTTTCCAAGTATGGACCCCAGTCAGGAGCTGATGCACAAGCAGAAGATAATTTCTGTGAAAATAAAACAATTAAATATTACATATATTTTGTTTACTTTTACTGGCTATTGACAATCAGCTAGAAAATCCAAAATTGTTATCAAATCATCAGTTTGTTCCGACAAGACAAGCAGGTGTTGATTTTTTAAAATTCATAAGTGATGGCTGGCCTAGAAGTTGTTGCTCTTCCCCAATTGCTATGGAGAAGGTAGTAGTGAGCTTCGGGGCGGCACGGTGGCACAGTGGTTAGCACTGCTGCCTCACAGCGCCAGAGACCCGGGTTCAGTTCCCACCTCAGGCAACTGACTGTGTGGAGTTTGCACGTTCTCCCCATGTCTGTGTGGGTTTCCTCCGGCTGCTTCGGTTTCCTCCCACAGTCACAAAGATGTGCAGGTCAGGTGAATTGGCCATACTAAATTGCCCGTAGTGTTAGGTAAGGGGTAAATGTAGGGGTATGGGTGGGTTGCGCTTCGGCGGGTCAATGTGGACTTGTTGGGCCGAAGGGCCTGTTTCCACACTGTAATGTAATCTAATCTAATCTAAAACTGCTGCAGACCATTCACATCGTATCCTTACATAATCCTCCTTCTTCTCTCGACAAGAGATTCAACTTCTATCGTAAGCCACGGCTCCCTCACTCGACCACTTCCTCCCTGCCTGACAGGTACATAGTGTTTCAGATAAAGCAACTGCTCAAATATATGGGCAACTTCCCACATGTCAGCTCCTGCTCAGCCTGCACTCCGCCTTTACGCGAGGTAAGATTTTATCGGATTGATTTACCTTCCCAGCAGCCCCCTGGTCCTTGCTCTCGCTGCTGCTGAGAGTGGAGGCTGCTGCTCTCATGAGGTAAGCTTTTAAACTATTAATTTACCTTCCTGGCGGCCCGTGCCACGTGCTAGTCAGAGTAGGAATGAAAGAATAGGCAGGATGAATAAGTTGCTTGAGAGATCGTAGGGGAGGGAGGGGTTCAGATTTTTGGGACATTGGGACCAGTTCTGGGGGAGCTGGGACAAGTACAAATTGGACAGTCTATGTCTGGGCCGGACTGGAAACAATGTCCTTGGGGGTACTTTTGCTCATGCTGTTAGGGAGGGTTTAAACTAATGTGGTAGGGGGGTGGGAACCAAATGAGGAGGTTGGTGAACAGTAAGGAGGTAGTAACTAAAGCCTGTAAGGAACTAGATAATGACGTCAGCGTGACTAAGGAGAAGAGTAGGTAGAGAGTAGACGATGAATGCAAAGGGACAGCTGGCCTGAGGTGCATTTGTTTTAATGTGAGAAATGTTGTAGGTCAGGCAGATGAACTTAGGGCTTGGATTAGTACCTGGGAGTACGATGGCTTTGCTATTACTGAGACTTGGTTGAGGGAAGGGCATGATTGGCAACTAAACATGGATTAGTGGTGCTGGAAGAGCACAGCAGTTCAGGCAGCATCTGAGGAGCAGTAAAATCGATGTTTCGGGTAAAAGCCCTTCGTCAGGAAACCAGGATTCCTGATGAAGGGCTTTTGCCCGAAACGTCAATTTTTTCTGCTCCTCGGATGCTGCCTGAACTGCTGTGCTCTTCCAGCACCACTAATCCAGAATCTGGTTTCCAGCATCTGCAGTCATTGTTTTTACCTGGCAACTAAATATCCCAGGATATGGGTACTTCAGGCGGGATAGAGAGAGAGGTAAAAGGGGTGGAGGAGTTTTGCATTACTGGTCAGAGAGGATATCACAGCTGATCTGAGTGTTCAGGTCCATTATACCCTGAAGGTGGTAATGCAGAACGATAGAGTGGTCAAGAAGGCATACGGCCTGCATTCCTTCATCGGACAGGGTATTGAGTTCAAGAGTTGGCAGGAGTTGTTCAGTTGTATAGGATTTTGGTTTGGACACATTTAGAATACTGCATAGAATTCTGCTCCAAAAGGATGCGGATGCTTTAGAGAGAGTGCAGGAGAGGTTCACCAGGATGTTGCCTGGTATGGACGGTCCTAGCTATGAAGAGAGGTTGAGTAGATTAGGATCATTTTCAATGGACAGATGGAGCTTGAGGGGATCCTAACTGAGGTCTACAAAATCATGAGAGATATTGACAGGGTGGATAACAAGAGCTTTTTCCCAGAGTAGGGGACACAGTTACTAAGGGTCATGACTTCATGGTGAGAAAGGAATTGTTTAAGGGAAATATGCGTGGAAATTTCTTTACGCAGAGGGTGGTAGGTGCCTGGAATACATTAGCAGCGGAGGTGGTAGAGGCGGACATGATAATGTCATTTAAGATGTATCAGTCGCCTTAGGCGACTGACTGTGTGGAGTTTGCACATTCCCCCGTGTCTGCGTGGGTTTCCTCCGGGTGCTCCGGTTTCCTCCCACAGTCCAAAGATGTGCAGGTCAGGTGAATTGGCCATGCTAAATTGTCCGTAGTGTTAGGTAAGGGGTAGATGAAGGGATATGGGTGGGTTGCGCTTCGGCGGGGCAGGTGGACTTGTTGGGCCGAAGGGCCTGTTTCCATACTGTAAATAATCTAATCTAATCTAATCTAATCTAAACTGGTACATGAATGGGCAGGGAGCAGAGGGTTAGAGATCCTTGGAAAATAGGCGGCAGGTTTAGATAGAGGATCTGGATCCGAGCAGGCTTGGAGGGCCGAAGGGCCTGTTCCTGTAATTTTCTTTGCTCTTTGTGCTTTGCTGGGGGTTGAGAGTTTGGAAGGTGCTGTTGAAGGAACCTTGAATTTCTACTGTGCATCTTGTAGATAATACACACTAGTGCTATTGAGTAGTGGTGGAGAGAGAGTTAATGTTTGTGGATGTAATGCCAATCAAGTAGTTTGCTTTGTTTTGAATGCTGACAAGTGTTATTGGAGCTACACTCATCTGGAGAAGTGAAGAGTATTCCATCACACTCCTAACTTGCACCTTGTGGATAGTGGACAGGCTTTGGGGAGTCAAGAGGTGAGTTACTCACTGTAAGATCCTCAGCTCTGACCTGTTCATGGAGCCAGAGTATGTATATAATGGGTCCAGTTGACTTTCTTAGGTGAAAGTGGGCACTGTAGATGCTGGGGATCAGAGTAGAGTAGTGCTGGAAAACCACAGCATCCGAGGAGCAGGAAAATCAACGTTTCGGGCAAAAGCCCTTCATAAGGAATGAGGCAGGGAGCCTCCGGGGTGGAGAGATAAATGGGAGGGGGATGGGGCTGAGGAGAAGGTAGCTAAGAGTATAGTAGGTGGATGGAGGTGGGGGTTGAAGGTGATAGGTCAGAGGGGATGATGGAGCGGATAGGTGGGAAGGAAGATTGGCAGGTGGGACAGGTCATGAGGACAGTGCTGAGCTGTAAGGTTGGAACTGGGGTAAGGTAGGGGGAGGGGAAATGAGGAAACTGGTGAAGTCCACATTGATGCCATGGGGTTGAAGTGTTCCGAGGCGGAAGATGAGGCATTCTTTCTCCAGGCGTCGGGTGGTGAGGGAGTGGTGGTGCAGGAGGCCCAGGACCTGCATGTCCTCGGCAGAGTGGTAGGGGGAGTTGAAATATTGGGCCACGGGGCAGTTGACTTTCTTGTCAATGGCACCGCCAGGGATGTGAGTGGGAGTTGCAGTGATGACAATACCATTGAATGTCAAGGACAGTAATCAGGTTTCCTGTTGCTGGAACTGGTCATAGGCAGGCATGAATGTCATTTGCCATTTGTCAGCCCAAGGCTGGATACTGTCCAGGTCTTCCTGCATTTGAGCATGGGATGCTTTACTCTCTGAAGAGTTCCAAATAGCGCTGAACAATGTGCAAACATTTCCTCTGCTGACCTTATGATGGAGAGAAGGTCACTGATGAAGCAGCTGAAGTCCCTCAGACACAATTTTGAGGAATTAGACGAAAGGGCTCTTATGCCAATCATAGTGAGTCTGCCTCTGGACCATAAGGTCTGGCTTCAAGTTGTAACTGCTCCAGATCTGTGCCATAACAAGTCTGAAGAGGTTGATTAAAAATACCAACCCCGAAGACCTCCTGCAGAGATGGCCTGGAGCTGGAGATAATTGACCTCCAACAACCACAATCATCTTCCTCTGTGCAGACATGACTCTAAACAGCACAGAGTTTTCCCAATTCCTATCGACACCAATTTTGTGAAGGCTCCTTGATGTCACACTCGGTCAGATGCGGCCTTGATGTCAAGGCCTGTCACTCTCACCTCCCCTCTGGAATTCAGTTCTTTTGTCCAGGTTTGAACCAAGGTTGTAATGAGGTCAGGAGCTGAGTGGCCCTGGTGGAACCCAAACTGGGCATCACTGAGCAGGTCATTGCTGAGCAGGGGCTGCTGGATCGCACTGTTGATGACACTTCCATCACTGGTGATCGAGAGTAGACTGATGGGGCAGTAATTGGCCGAGTTGGATTCATCCTGCTTTATACATGCAGACATACCTGAGCAATTTTCCACATAGTGCGAAAAATGCCAACTTTAAAACTATACTGGAACAACTTGGCTAGTGTGGCAAGTTTTGGAGAACAAGTCTTCATTGCTATTGCAGGAATATTATCAGGGCTCTTAGCTTTTACAGTATCCAGTGTCTCCATTTCTTAAAGTCACGTAGAGTTATTCAGATTGGTGGAGGATTGATATCTGTCGTGCTGGAGGAGGTCAAGATGGATTATCCACTCAGCACTTCTGGCTTAAGATTGTTGCAAAAGGTAAAGCTGAAGCATGTACTAGAACTTCAGTAAATGTTGCCCAATCATGGAATCATCTCACATATTCAACACTGCTTTCTGGGTTTTGTAATTGTCAGCTGGCAGGGTGCACAGTTAATACTTCACTGGTTGTGAACTGCCAAAGCAGTATGCTATTTGATACAATCCAACAGTCATTGTCACTAATGGACTACTTACCAAACATCAGAACATCTGAAATCCAGATGCTATAATATGCAGAGCAAAAGGCAGAGCAACTTTTTAAGTGATGGCAACATCATGTTAGTGGTGAACACCATGAGTGTTGCACTACTAACTGTTACTGCTCAATGCTTAGAGGTACAATATCCTTCCAGGATAATTGGAGGTAGTTTAGGCAGTTATCAAAGTGACAGCTTTAGTCCACACATGGCTTTGCATGATTAACAGGGAGGAACAATCTAATCAGGTTCACCATTATTCAGTAGACTGGCTTTGGTGTGTGCGCCTTTAGCATCATGTTTGCAAAGTGAACAAATGGCTTGGGCCATATCTATGAGGTCATGAAGCGAAAGGAATGCCAACATCTATACTGCCCTGTGAAGGTAGGTTAAGGGCTTTCAGTAGTAGAGAAACCTCTGGCTGATCAAGGAAAGGATGCTAATTTGACAGTTCCATTTTAAATGTGACTTTGAGCTCACTGCGGAGCTCACTAAGGCATGCCTACATTCTTTTACTTACCCTTGTGCAATGAATAGACCGAACACCTATTCCTAATGAAAATACATCAAAAATATGCTTTTATTGGAGCCATCAGATGCTTGAGAGAGGTGGGACTAGTGAAGGTTGGATGGCAACACTATCTATTTAGGTGCAGTGTCAGTAAAACTGACCAACGTTAACTGGTTTGACGAGAAAGCGCCATTAGATTCAATTTATTGACAAAAGTACCAGGAAAAGAGAGTCCTGTGATGAATAAAGCTTTACATAATTTTTGTTTAGCTTTTCATTGTAGTTAATGAAAAAAGTAAGGATTCTTCATATCCTCTTAATCTTTGGACAACGTCAAGGTGTTTCCTTACCTGCCACAAGGTGGAGCCCTCAGCTTGGACAACTCTCACCACAGTCACGATCGGGATCCACATCATACAGAAGATGATCAGACACCAGCCTAGTGCTATTGCCCAGACAGGGTATTCAATAGATCCATACGTTGGAGGGGCAATCGTTGCTAAGGACCAGATTAGAATTATCTGAGGGAAATCAATGTGTGAAACCAGATTAAAAAGAGCGATTGAGAGAGGCATCCTGATTAATTTCTGTTCAATCACAAAAACTTACTGTCAACACACATGGGGTGATAAAAAACCAACAGGCTCTCCACCACAGCCAGAAGAGCCAAGTCCTTTCCCCAATCATCATCTCAATGTCCTTGATGAATCTGTTTGTCCCTGTGAACAACAAGGAAGCAGAGACACCAAATCACTTGTTTGTCCTGTCTTCAAGGCAAAAGGTAAAACTTTGGCAGCATCACCATCAGCAGCTGGTGGCAGAATGTCATATGAACAATCCATGCCTCTGCTCACCATGTGATTTACTGCCACCATCTTCTTTCAGGGTCGGATCTAAAAAGCTGTTTGATTTACCATGACACTGGAAAGCCAAATTACACTGATGTGACAGACATTGTTACAGTCTATATGAAAGATCAAAATCAGAGGTCTTTACTCTTACAAGATCCTAAACTGTTCTCCGACCAAGTCCATGTAATGCTACCATGTTAGACAGTGCTTAATAGACACCTCAGCAAGAGCTCTTTCAGACCTCACACCCTTATACAAAAATAGTTGCAGAAAAAATCACCCCAGCTTCAACTAGTTGCATGCAAGTTAGAATGATGGGATCATGAGTTCATAATACAGAGTCTCTCCTGTTGGAACCAACTGATATACACTGTTCACAATGAAGGAGAACACTTGAATTCCCATCATCTTCAGGAGATGAAGAACATCTCTACCTAATCTGCTGAATATTGAGAATTTGATTGTGTACTTTGCCTGCTGAAGGCTGCCTTCCACATATACCAGCAGAGGGATGCCTTAAAGGATAATAGAGAAATCCATATTTGAACAATTAACAAAACAAAGAACTCAGAATGCTGTCTGCGTGGAGTTTGCACATTCTCCCCATGTCTGCGTGGGTTTCCTCCAGGTGCCCGGGTTTCCTCCCACAATCCAAAGATGTGCAGGTCAGGTGAATTAGCCATGTTAAATTGCCCGTAGTGTTCAGGGATGTGTAGGTTAGATGCATTAGTCAGGGATAAATAAAGGATAACAGGGTTGGTCTGAGTGGGTTACTCTTTGGAGGGTCGGTATGGACTTGTTGGGCTGAAGGGTCTGCTTCCACACTGTAGAAACAAATTGCTATAAAAACTCAACAGGTTTGGTACCGTCTGTGGAGACAAAATAGGAGCTTAGAGAAAGGGTCTGTTTATGTGCCAGGAGGTGGGGAGGGGTAGGATTGAGTGAATCAGGGAGAGATGGAGCCTAGAAACAGAAAGAGAGTAGGGAAAGGTGAGGAATAGAGCAAGACATTGAAAAAGATGAAGAGACTGCTGCTGTCAATAGGGTGGCCTGATTAGTGTGTAGAGTAATCTCATTGCAATAACCACTCAATTAAAACCGAAAAAATAACTTGGATCATCCGAGGATATTTTTTCTAAAGGAATGTGATCCTCAATCATGCATTGCTGACTCAAGATGGTGTTGTCTATGCCCTTTCTACTGAGATTGGAGTGTTTATATTATAAGGAGAAGCTGGGGCTTTCTTCCTCTAGAGTGCAGGACTCTGAGAGGTGATCTAATAGAGGATTATAAAATCATGAGGAGCATAGATGGGGCAACACAATGACTCAGCGGTTAGCACTGCTACCTCACAGCACCAGGGTCCCAGGTTCAATTCCAGCCTTGGGTGACTGTCTGTGTTGAGTTTGCACATTTTTCCCATATCTGGGTGGGGATGCTCTGGTTTCCTCCCACAGTCCAAAGATGTGCAGGTCAGGTGAATTGGCCATGCTAAATTGCCCATCGTGTAAGGTGCATTAATCAGAGGGAAATGGGTCTGGGGGGGTTACTCTTTGGACGGTCAGTGTGGACTGGTTGGGCTGAAGGGCCTGTTTCCACACTGTAGGGAACCTAATCTAATAGATAAGGCAAATAGTCAAAGTGCTTTCCTTGGGGTGGGGGAGTCCAAAACTAGAGGGCATCGATTTAAGGTGAAAGCAGAAAGATTTAAAAGGGACCTGAGGGGCAACCTTTTTCACACAGAGGGTGGAGCGTGTAAGAATCGAACTGCCAGAGAAAGTGGTAGATGCAGGTGTGGTTACAACATTGAAAAGATGTTTGGACAGGTTCATGAATAGGATGGGCTTAGAGGGATAGGGGCCAAACACAGGCAAATGGGAATAGTTCAGTTTAGGATGGATGAGTTAGGTCTCTTTCCATGCTACATGATTCTATAAAGATTTCTCTACTACAAGTGGAAAATTTTAAAATTTCCTTTGATGCTGTTATACCACCTGAGGAAAATTATTACAACGCCAGAAAAAAATGCATTAAGAACTTACTTTGCACCAAAGAAAAATAATTTAAACAAAACAATTATGTTCAAATGCACTAAGAAGTAAATAAAGCAATTGATCAATATTGCATGCCATTGAGGCAATAGAAATGAAAAGTGATTTCTGGTGATGTTTAACATGATGAATGGGAAATTAAAACAAATAACAGAAGGTTTAGTTGCTGATCAGCAATGCTGGCAAGCAGTTAAAGACACAAAGCTGACAGAACTGCGAGAGTTATTGCTATCACAGTCAGAGCTCAGAGCTACTGACATTGAGACTGCCAACAGTAGAGTTGTATACATTGCTGACATATGGGAAAACTCTGCTATGGAAAGTGACTGGAGCCAAAACATTTAATGCTTTCAAGAAGCGCTAGATATAGATTCTTAGTGCTGTAGGAATCAAAGGTATGGGAGAAAGTGGGAACAGGAACGGAGTTGGATGTGCAGCCGTGATCATATTGAATGGTGGAGCAGGTTCATACAGCTGAATGGCCTGCACCTGATTCTAGGTTCTGAGTTTTCTTTTTAAAAGCCCCAAGAGAAATCTCACTGAATGAGTTGTGACTTGTTCCAAACAATGTTTTTGCTGCAGTGGTACTCCCCACACTGGGTCCTGTGTCATGCTCCTGGGAAATATATTGTCAAGCTTGTGAAAAATTCAACCAGTTTGTTCATGTTCATCAGTGCAGAATTAAACACTAAGACCAGCACCAATGGGTACTAAGTACCAAAATGAAAGGGTGAGAGAATGTAGCATCTGTAGAGGATGACCCTGAATAAAGTCAGGAGCACTGTTTTGGACAGAAGACACAGCCACATGTAACATTGACCACCGGCTGCTCTGATGTAAATGCTCTCAGATCGAAGAGGTTCAGTAAATGCCCACAGGAGACAATATTGAACAACTTTAGTCTCTGAAAACGAGGGAAGACAAAAATCTCCATTTCCATAGTGACAAACCATCGAATGTTCTCAACATCTTTGAAATGCCTGACACTCATCTTGAGAATGTGACAAGCTTTTCAATGTTCACATAACAAGAGATTGCAGTCATGCATGAGTGACTGCGCACACTGACAACATTTTCAATTTGTATTTTCTCCACTTCACTGCCCTGCAATGAAGAACACCATTTCATGTTAAAAAGCCGTGAATGAATCTCCACACTTCAATCGCATTGACATCAAAGTTATGGATGAGCCTAGCATCTCAGCCTTAACCATGAAAGTTGTCAAGCCCCCCAAGAGCAAGAATCGGTTTAGAGTTCATACTCTTCGATAGTTACCAAACCAAACTTTACAGGAAAGCACTGACAACCAATGTGAACTTGATCGTAATAAAGACGCTTTTCAAAATCGGACTGAAGGAATAATCAAGGTTTCTGACAGACTTTCCATACACATATAGTAGTTGATACAATAGGCTCAACTTTTCAATTAGCCCACTTGGTTAGCTCCACATCCAGAAATATTTGCCCCCTCCATCACTGAAGGTCAACAGCCTTGTATACCATCTACAAGATGCACTACAGAAATCTTCCAAACTTCTGCACTTCCAAAGCTGCGACTACTTCCATTTCAAAGAACAAACATAGCAGATCTATGGGAAGATCATTTGCAAATTGCCCTCCAAGCCACTTACCGTCAGGGCTTGGAATATATCACCATTCCTTCGGTGTCACTGGGTCAAAATTCTGGAATTCCCTCCCCAATGGCCTTGTGGGAATATCTACAGTACAAGGACCGCAACATTTCAAGAAGGCAGATTTAGAGCAATATTGACAATAAGTTCTTCTAGTCATGAGGAACAGATTACCAAACACCTTAACTATGAAAGTTTAAGTGGAATTCTCAAAATCACTAAAACGTACTGACAACACAGAAATGAAAGAAAGATGAAGCTTCACAACAACGATGGAATCACAAAACTGGAAAGAAGTGATCAAGAGAATGTCTACAAATACAGCCTCCTACACACAAGATTTTCACCCTGTTTGACCTGAGTTTGTGGTTATAGCCACAAAACTAATCTTGTTATACAGTAATTCTATTGTCATTTGACATCAAAGTCTGTGTTGTAGAAAGAGCACATGAGGTCGCCAAGAAGCTGGAAGCCAATCATTTCCTTAGGGAACAGATACAGTTTCGAGGAATTGACTGAAAGCAGAGTACTGGGTCAGGGCATTGCTTGCCAGACACCAGAATGTGAAACCTTTGAGCTTTGATCAGGCTGTATGCGATAACAACAAGGAACAGAAGAATCAATTCAAGAAGATTGTAGAGAGAAACATGTTTTTTTTTTGTTAAAAGATTGTGGGCATCACTAGCTGGGCCAGCATCTGTTACCCATCCCTAATTGCTCTGGAGAAGGTGGTGGTGAGCTGTCATGTTGAACTGATGCAATGTTTGACATGCCGATACTTCCATAGTAATTTTAGGAAGTGAGTTCCAAGATTGTGAACCAGGAAGTAAAGGAACAGCAATACAATTCCAAGTCAGGATGATATGGGGCTAGGAGGGAACTTACATGTCATATTGCTCCCTTGCTATCACTTCTAGGTGGTAGAGGTCATTAGATTTGGAAGATGCTATCAGAGGAGCCTCGATGAGTTACTCCACTGTTACCACTATGTGTCAGTGGTGAAGAGAGTGAGCAAATATTGAAGATGGCGAATGGGACACCAGTATGTGGATGGTGTTGAGCTTCTTGAGTATTGTTGGAGCTGCACGCATCCAGGCGAGTGGGGAGTATGCCATCAGACTTGTGCCTTGTAAATGGTGGACAGGGTTTAGGACAGGCAGTAGCTGAGTTCCTTACCACAGATTAGCTGGCTTCCAAACTGCTCTTGTAACCAAAGTATTCATCTGGTCTAGATCTAGTTCAATTAACTAGGTCTACTTCAAGTTTGGTTAATGGTAGCCCAAGGATGTTGATAGTGGGAGGTTCAGAGATGGCAACACCAATGAACATCAAGGAGTGGTAGTAAAATTCTCTATTTTTTTTAAATTGTTCAGATGATGTGAGTATTACTGACTTGACCAAGATTTATTGCCTATCCTTAATTGCCTAGCGGCAAGACAATGACATTACTGGAAAAGGATATTAGTGAACCAGTTAGGTTTTTCCAACAATCTACTGTTAGTACATGGTAAACATAAGGCTTGCATTTTATCCTACATTACTGAATTGAAATTTCACCTTTTCCACGTGATAGGGTTCAAATCCAGGCCAGTTCCTATATCTGTCTCACTGCCCCTTTAATGTTGCTGTTGAATTTGCCTCTATCACCTCCCCTCGTAATGTGGTCCAGGCACCTACCACCTTCTGCAACATACTTGCTTTGCAAATTTCCTTTAAACTTTCCCCCTCTCAGCTCAGATTTGACATTTCTACCCTGGGAAAAAGGACAGTCACTCTCACTTCCCCACTTCTGGAATTTAGCTCTTTTGTTTATAATTAAAGGAAGGCTGTGATAAGGCCAGGAATTGAGTGATCCAGGCAGAAATGAAATTGCGCGCTGAGTGGGCTATTACTTTAAAAATGCCACTTGATAGTATTGATCAATGATCCTTTTTATTACTTTGCTGATGATTGAGAGTAGTCTCAGAGCAATGATTGCTTGGATTTAATTTGTGTGCAGAACATACTTTGGGATATTGCTCAAGTGTTTGCTAGATACCATTGTCGTAGCTGGACTGGAACAGTTTGGCCAGCAGTGCAACTAATTCCATACCAAGCTTCGTCAGTGCTATTGCCAGAATGTTTTCAGTGTCTATAGCTTTTGCAATATTCAGTGCCTCCAGCAGTTACATTGAGTGAAGCGATCTGGCTGGAGAATTCTGTAGGACCCAAGATGTCTCATCCACTCTGGAATTTGCCAGGCTGCAAGAATACAGATTGTGGTTGAATAAGATTCTGCTGTTGGCCCACAGTACCCCGTGGATAATAGGCTCCTGTTCAAAAGTATCTCTTAAATCTCAGAGGTAGTACCACACAAATTGATGAACAGTATCTACGTATCTACATTGTGAGCGGAGACTTGGTTTCCATAATGACAGCACAGTGGTCACTCCTAGTGACACAATCATGGGCAGATGCATTGTTGATAGGTAAATTGGTGAAGACAAGTTGGAGGGAATTTTGCCCTCATCACTATGCCCTTTAAGACTTGGCCTCCTTGATTAATAGATGCTTGATACTATAGACTTCTAAATTTCAATGACTGTTCATGGATTGGAAGAATCAAAGATAAACGATTACACACAGAAAGCAGCAGCAATAGCTCTGTCTGGGATAAGCTGCTAAGGGACAGACCAGCTGTTACACGGAGATTGAAAGCAATTAGCCATGTCCGGGAAATTAAGGAGTTGAGATTTCATAAACAAAACATATTAGATTACTTACAGTGTGAAAACAGGCCCAACAAGTCTACACCGACCCTCTGAAGAGCAACCCACCCAGACCCATTCCCCTACACCTAACACTATGGGCAATTTAGCATGGCCAATTCACCTAATCTGCACATGTTTGGATTAGAACATAGAACATAGAACATAGAAAAATACAGCGCAGTACAGGCCCTTTGGCCCTCGATTTTGCGCCGATCCAAGCCCACCTAACCTACACTAGCCCACTATCCTCCATATGCCTATCCAATGCCGGTTTAAATGCCCATAAAGAAGGAGAGTCCACCACTGCTACTGGCAGGGCATTCCATGAACTCACGACTCGTTGAGTAAAGAATCTACACCTAACATCTGTCCTATACCTACCACCCCTTAATTTAAAGCTATGCCCCCTCGTAATAGCTGACTCCATACGTGGAAAAAGGTTCTCATGGTTGATTGTGGGAGGAAATCAGAGGAAACTCATACAGACACAGGGAGAATGTGCAAACTCCACACAGACAGTTGCCTGAGGCAGGAATTGAACCTGGGTCTCTGGTGCTGTGAGGCAGCAGTGCTAACCACCATGCCACCCCACAATGCTTTGATACCTGCTTGCTAACTTGTTGCCTCATGCCACAAGTATAAATGTTTGCCTTGCTGAAGAATTTAAGCAGTAATTGCAAGACATAGTGTGTTTTGGGGCAGACAGATAATGCCAAATGTAAGCAAGCTGCAATCTCAAGGGTGCCGGAAGATTAATCAATATTTTGGATGGAAGGACTCTTAAAGAAATCATTAGTAATATCACATCATGGATCAAAAGGATTGAATAAAAATCTGTATAAGAATCGAACACCAGAGCTCTTCTTTAGCAGAACTCTGGAGGACAGCTTTGCTAAAGGTTTGAACCCTGGACATGCACAGAGACAAACAGACAGACACTGTTGGATGGAATTGTGGCTGAGTTCCACCATTAATTGGGAATTGACAAGTTGAGTTGTAAAGTTTAACTTATTTTCATGAGGGGTCTTGTTCTGGTTGCTACATGCAATAAAATTTAAATCATTGTTTCAGTGCTTGATTGTCTGTGAACTTTTTAAATAGGTAACCGAATTAAAGGTAACCTGTGGTAATTTACCCACAACAGATGTGTTGCTGAGATACTCTTGAGTTTATATCACAGTGTACCCACAGTTGATGTATCTGTGCTGGTAGGACAGGTTATATCCAGAGATAGCGAAGGTGCCATCAGGGACATTAGGGGCATAGAAACAGGAGTAGGTCATTCAGTGCTTCGAGACTTCACCATTCAGTAAGATCATGGCTGACCTGTGGCCTAACTCTGTGTGCCTACTTTAGGCTCATATCCCTTGATAACCTTGTTTAATCAAAATATGTCTCAGATTTAAATTTAACAACTGAATTAGCATCAACCCCTGTTTGAGGAAGAGTTCTAAAACTCCGTTTTGTGATGAGAAGTGCATCTCTTCAGAATGGCCTGACCCCAATTCTCACACTATATCCCTGGTCCTGGAATCTACAACCAGTGAAAATAATTTGTCATTGTCTACCCTGTCCTTCCCTGTTAATATCCTGAGGACCTTGATTAGATTCCCCCTTAATCTTCTAAATTCTAGCAAATAAAGGCTAATCTCTCCTCATAGCGTAACCCCTGAAATCCAGATGTCATCCTTTTAAACCTGTGGTGAACTCCCTCCAGGGTCAAAACATCCTTCCCAATATGTGGCACCTAGATTTGCTCATAGTACTCCAAGTAGGGTCTCACTGGGGTTTTATACAGCTGCAGCATAACTCTTGCATGCTTATATTCGAACCTTTCAGTATGAAGGCCTGTATTCCATTAGCCTTCTTGACTATTTTCTGCACCAGTTTGTGGCATTTTATAGATCTATGCACCTGAAGCCCCAAATCCTGTTGGGCATCTAATATACTTCAGTAATTCAAAAAGGATTATCTCACACTTCCTTATATGAAAATCCATCTGCCACTGCTTTGCCCATTCACCTAAGCTATCAATGTCTTGTTCAAATTTTGGATTCTGTAGAGTTGGCAGGGTTGGTTTTCTTTGAGGAGAAAGTGAGGTCTGCAGATGCTGGAGATCAGAGCTGAAAATGTGTTGCTGGAAAAGCGCAGCAGGTCAGGCAGCATCCAGGGAACAGGAGAATCGACGTTTCGGGCATAAGCCCTTCTTCAGGAATGAGGAAAGTGTGTCCAGCAGGCTAAGATAAAAGGTAGGGAGGAGGGACTTGGGGGAGGGGCGTCGGAAATGCGATAGGTGGAAAGAGGTCAAGGTGAGGGTGATAGGTCAGACTGGAGTGGGGGCGGAGA
>NC_057724.1:6466046-6473018 GCF_004010195.1 Chiloscyllium plagiosum
ACCAGTGGGGTTCTGTCCTGGTGGCGGTTGGAGGGGCGGGGCTCAAGGGCTGAGGAGTGGGAAGTGGAAGAGATGCGGTGGAGGGCATCGTCGACCACGTCGGGGGGGAAATTGCAGTCCTTGAAGAAGGAGGCCATCTGGGATGTACGTTTTTGGAACTGGTTGGTTTTCTATTGGATTTGGTGCCTAGGTCAATGTTAAGTGGTCTGGGTGGTTTTGTTCCTTTGGGGCATGGTGGCTCAGTGCTTCACAGCACCAGGACCTGGGTTCAATTCCAGCCTTGGGCAACTTTCTGTATGGAGTTTGCACATTCTCCCTGTGTCTGTGTGGGTTTCCTCCCACAATCCAAAAAGTGTGGATGTTAGGTGAATTGGCGGTGCTAAATGGCCCATAGTGCTCAGTGATGTGTAGGTTAAGTGCATCAGTCAGGGGTAAATATAGGATAAGAGGGTAAGGAAATGGGTCTGGGTGGGTTAGTCTTAGGAGGGTTGGTGTAAACTTGTTGGGCCAAATGGCCTGTTTCCACACTGTAGGCATTCTATAATTCTCTATTTCTATGAGCTTTGGATAAACTTGATAATGAAGGCCTCCTCATTGGGCAATTAAGGGTCAACCACATTGCTGTGGGTTTGGAGTCCCATGTCAGTCAGACCAGGTAAGGATGGCACATTTCCTTTTCTGAAGGGCATTGATGAATAAGATGTTCATTTGAAAACAAAACAGCAATCATTAGATCAGCTTTCAATTCCAGGCTTATATTAAATTTTAAAACTTCACAATCTGTCACTGTGGGTCTCAAACCAATGTTTTGGCTTCTCATCGAATCTTACTGCTTCTTCCCTGGAACTTTATAACTTCAGCCCATGTATTTGACTTCTTTCTTTCTTAAGAGACAAAAAGATCCATGTAAGCATTTTCTAACTTATGATTTGATTTTGTTTGTGGTTTTTTTTGTTTGCACTTTTGTACCTACCATAGATCCAACTCAGGCCAATGAGTTCCAGTAGACCAGTTGTAATCAGAATCCATCCAGCACAGAAATAATCAATAAAATTAATCCAGAAAATTCCAGCCTAAAATGAATGGAAAAGTTCAAAATTAATTCAGGAACTCAAATCTATTTCTGGCATTTTGTTTATTTAATTCAAATCAACTCAAATGGATTCCATTATTTAGGTATAATTGTGACACATTAAATCAATTTTTACTTTTTCTTTTTCCACTTTTCTCCTTCCCCACCACAGTGCCTCGTTTTGCTCTACTCTCAAGCATGCTACCTTTACAAATCTTAAACTTGGTAGAACATGATGCCTTTACTTTTCGTATGTTATTGTCCCTAGGCTTAGTTACATTTTAACCAATCCTGCAGCTTCCCCGGTGCTTCGCATTGCATCTTTTACATGGCCCAAAGTGACAATTGTCCCTGCCACTTAATGAGACGCAGTCTGAATTGCCCTATTCTCTTCACTCCCTGCACTTCCTGCACATGTTGAGTTTGGCTTCAAGAGGTGACCTGATTTCTTTTAGAGAGAGATTGGAGCACAGGTTCAGAGTAGTTTATGAGAAGATAAACAACTTGTGAAGCTTTGTTTTTTTTAAAAAAGATGTTGGAACAATAGAAGCAGCCTGAATGGGTGTGGTCAAGCTCCCGCCCACAGAAGCAAGAATTTTAGGTTTAGCTTTCAGCAGTTGCTATTAGGATCTTGAAGTGGTAGAAGCTATTTTACTCTCTCTCTCTCTCTGCTACAGCCAAAAGCTGGGGTTCTGTGCCTGCTACAGAAGTTGCAAGTGAGATAATCTGCTTTTTTGCTTTTTTGCCAAGGGTGCATTAATAATATGTTACTCTATTGGAATAGTTACTAGTTAAGAAAAATAATCTACTAATCTTTTAATTTTTCCAGTTGAGTTAAGTTATTCCAAGATCCTCTTTCTTTTGTTGTATTTTAACTATACTGTTTGAATAAATTGTGCTTTGCTTGATTAGTTTGACCAGTTGAGTTGCATCTGGAATACAGTACCTTGCACTTACCTTTGAAATAAGGAGAAGTTAGGGTCTAGGCTACCTTATTAACATATTTTGAGAAGGTCTGGTCTGGTCTGGTCCATAACTTGAGACTAATTTTGTCAACTGCCTTCCTATTCTTCCAGTTAACCCCAATTCAGACCATGTGGCTGCCACTGGGTCTACTATCACTGCTCCACTCCACACCTTCCTTCTGAGTGTACAGTCATTTGTGAACTAATCCCATACCACAGAGTCCCTGTCAAAAACATGGAAGATGGATTGTGATAGTTTTCACCTGAACGAACCCTCCTCCCCACTACTGGCTTTTGGCATTGCTCGCTGCTGGTCCCAATCAAATAAGATCATTCGGTGTCTTATTCAGAAGGTGTGTGAGAGGATGTGAGACGTTCTAAAATGAGGAGGCATTGTTTAAAAATAAGGGGTCACCCATTTCAGATGGCAACAAGGAGACATTTTTACATGCAGAGAGTTTGAAGTTACAGAGTCATACAGCATGGAAACAGTCCCTGCGGTCCAACCAGTCCATGCCAAACATAATCACAAACTAAACTAGTCCTTAGCTGCCTGCTTCAGGCACATGTCCCTCCAAACCTTTCCTATTCATGTACTTACCTCAGTGTCTTTTAAATGTTGTAATTTTTCTAGCATCTGTCTTTGCAACTCTTCCTCAAAAGCTGGAAATTGACTATATTGAATGCATTGGTAGATAGTTTCTGGATATGCAAAGGGGTGAAAGGTTATCAGAGGGTAGAATGGAATGTGGAGTAATGATTTTCTTAGATGATGGAGCAGGCTAGAGGAGCTCCTAGTGTGCATATGTGTTCTTTATGGAAATTAGGGGTGGCATGATGGCTCAGTGGTTAGCACTGCTGCCTCATATTGCCAAGGGCCCAGGTTCGATTCCAGCCTCGGTCGAGTGTCTGTGTAGAGTTTGCACATTCTCCCCATGTCTGGGTGGGTTTCCTCTGGGTGCCCTGTATCCCTCCCACAGTCCAAAGAGGTCCAGGTTAGGTGAATTGGCCATGCTAAATTACCCTTGTGTTCAGGGATGTGTAAGTTAGGGGTGTTAGTCAGGGGAAATGTAGAGTAATAGGGTAGGGGAATGCATCGGGGTGGGATACTCTTTGGAGGGTCGGTGTGGACTTATTGGGCTGACTGGCCTGTTCCGCACTGTAGTTCTAATGAAGACCTCAGCAATAAACTACATCTTGGTCTGTTTCCCTACTTCTCTGCCAAATTCTGCTCCTTTGATTCCCTCCAAAACCTCATCCTTCATATTCAAATATCATTCCAACACATCTCCATAATATCATAATTGTAACCCTCATCAACAAATGGTAGGCAATGGCTACTGATATCACTAGACTGTTAATCCAGAGACCCAGCTAATGTTTACTTACTTACTTACAGTGTGGAAACAGGCCCTTCGGCCCAATAAGTCCATACCGACCTGCCGAAGCGCAACTCACCCAGACCCATTCCCCTACATGTACCCCTTCACGTAACACTACGGGCAATTTGGCATGGCCAATTCACCTGACCTGCACATCTTTGGACTATGGGAGGAAACCGGAGCACCTGGAGGAAACCCACACAGACACAGCGATAATGTGCAAACTCCACACAGTCAGCCGCCTGAGGCTGGAATTGATCCTGCTAATCACTGTGCCACCATGCCACCTGGGTTTGAATCCACAGCAGATGGTGGAATTTGAATTCAATAAAAATGGAGTTAAGAGTCTAATGACAACATTGTTGATTAATAGGGAAAAACCCATTGTATTCACTAATGTCCTTTAGGGAAGGAATCTGCCATTTTTACTTGGTCTAGCCTACATGTGACTCCAGACCTACAGCAATGCGGTTAACTCTTAACCTCTGGGCAATTAGGGTTGGGCAATAAATGCTAGACTAGCTGGTGATGCCCTCATCCTGTGACTGAATAAAAAAAGTCACGAGTGATTGTGACAAGGCAAAAGGGTCTTTCTACTGTCCATCAAAGCGAGGATCTTTGTAAAAATCCTCCTCAATCTCTTCACTGATGGCTAAACAAATCATCCTGGAGTTTCAGTGTAGATTCTGATCCATCAAAAGGCAAAATGGACAAATCTTCCTGGCAAGACAAGCCTAAGAAAGATTCAGAGAGGAGCACCAACCCCAATCTCACAAAGACTTTCACTTGGCCAATCGGGAAGGATTATGGAATATTTTCCTGAAACCTGGCAGTTTGGTGCTGACATTTCTCACTATCCTCCGCTTCATGCAGGATAATGTTCAAACAGTAATCCTCAACACATGGATCAACTGCAGAGGCAAGTTTGCAAACTGGGATCAAGCAAGTCTGTGTTCACATCAATGCTCTGCTGCTAACTTCCTGCTGCTGCTAACTTCCTGTCATGTCCCATTTGTTCCTACTTGATTAATCTTAGTTATTCTCTGCTATTCATTATGCTCTGACCAATCATTTGACCAGCCACCTATCGTTTCGCGGTTATTTTCTTTTGTTTTAAATTCAATGCTTTCCCAAACTTATTTATTTAACAGATGGTGGCCTCTCCTTTCAAATATTTCTTGTATGTAATACTGTATCCCATTCTGAAATGTGTCTTTAAGTTTCTGCAATTTTTATCTCTATTGATCTACCCTTGAGCCTAATGTGCCAGTTCACAACAACACTCCAGTGGGGTTTCATTGACCAGAAGCTGAGCTGGACTTGCTCCTTAAATACTGAAGCTCTGAAAACAGGTCGGAGGTGAGGAATCCTGCAGCAAGTAACCCACCTCCAAAACAATTCTATCAACCACACCACCCATGTGGTGTGAATGAATAATCCCCACTTGCCTGAGCTTCAGCAGCACTTAATCAGCTTGACACAATGCAGAATAATTCAGTCCATTTGATTGTGCATTAACTCTCTCCACTATCGGTGCTCAGTGGCAGCAGTGTGTACCATATACATGATGGGCTGCAGCACCTGTTCCTGGGTCAAAGTCCTTGAGTCCTTCCATAACTACATTATGAATCTACCTACAGTAAAGGAATTGCAGTAGTTCAAGAAGGCAACTCACCATCACATTCTCAAGGGAACTGAGGGATGGGTAATAAATGCTGGCCCAGCCAGCGATGCCCACATCTTATGAAGTTAAACTTCCATGCCCATATTTTTCTGATTATTCAGATTTAAAATACGAGACTGAGACCAAATCTTTTCCCTTTCACACTGATTAAATACAATCAGGTTGAGGGTGTGACTTTGCGCTGAGGTCATTGACTAATCCTGTCACATTACTCATTACCAAGTTTAATGCACCCTCCTCTCTGGTTGGTTCCAAAATGTGCTGTAATGAGGAATGATCTCAAGAACAGTCAGTGAAGCCCTCATTCAGGCCATTTCTGCCAAATCTGATTTTTCCAGGTTATATCTGGATTAAAGTCAACCATGAATATTGCATCACTTTATCACAAATATCCAATATTTCTTCTTGTTTGCATAGTATCACAGAGTGTTTACTGTTAAAGGATCCGTAGAGCACTCCTACCAGGGACTTCCTTCCCCTATTTTGTATCTCCAACCAAACCAATTCGACACCCTGATCACCTGAACCATTAGATACTATTGCACAAATGCCATCCTTGATTAACAGTATCACCCCTCCACCCTTCTCTTGCTTCTTATTTTTCTTGGTTGGCAAATATTTTTCAATATTCGGGACCCAATCCTTGTCACCCTGAAGTCATATCTCCATAATGGCTATCAGATGGTGTGCATTTAATTCTGTGTGCGCTTAACAATCTGTTTATTTTACACACATTCAGATCGAGCCTTCAGTGTTGGCCATTTGATATCTTTTTAACACTAACTCCTCATTCTTCATGTATTTCTAGATTTTTCTCTGAGCTTTCTTGCCATTCTCTGACTCATTACCCATCTTACTATTTTCCCCTCTTACTTTGTCTTTTTCCTTTGTGCATTTGATTACTTGAACACATCTTTCCACACTGGATCCCCTTTGCTTAACTACTTGGGCTCTTTACTTCCCTAGTTATACAATTTGCAAAAGCATTGGTCCCAGCACATTTCAGGTGTAGACCACCCCAATGGTGCAGCCTCCATTTTCCTTAGTATGGATATCAATGGCCCACAGATAGGAACCTACATATCCTATGCCAGTCTTGAGCTAGGTATTCACCTGTCTAATTCAGTGTCCCCTCAGCAAATTTCACTGAGCTCAAATAAATGAAAGATTATAATCTTGGAAATTCTGCTTTGTAACTTAGTGTCTAGTCCCTCATACTTGCTATGCAAAGTTTCTTTCATAGTTCAACCCATGTTATTGGTACCTACATGGATCAAGGCAACTGGATTAACTCTTCCCACAACGGATTAGGGAGAACACAAAGGCATTTTACACTTATGTGAGGAATAAGAGAATGGTCAAAGAAAGAGTAGGGCCGATCAGGGATAGCATAGGGAATTTGTGTGTGGAGTCTGAGGAGGTAGGGGAAGGCCTAAATGAGTTCTTTGCTTCTGTCTTTATGAAAGAAACGAACTTTGTAGTGAATGAAACCTTTGAAGAGCAGGTGTGCATGCTGGAATGGATAGAGATAAAGGAAGCTGATGTGATGAAAATTTTGTCAAACATTAAGATTGACAAGTTGCCAGGCCCGGACCAGATTTGTCCTCGGCTGCTTTGGGAAATGAGAAATGCAATTGCTTCACCACTTGCGTAAATCTTTGCATCCTCGGTCTCCACTGGAGTCGTACCTGAGGACTGGAGAGAGGCAAATGTATTTCCTCTCTTCAAGAAAGGAAATAGGGAAATCCCCAGCAATTACAGACCAGTAAGTCTCACATCTGTCATCTGCAAGGTGTTAGAAAGGATTCTGAGGGATAGGATTTATGACCATCTGGAAGAGCATGGCTTGATTAAATGCAGTCAACACGG
>NC_057724.1:6473752-6477909 GCF_004010195.1 Chiloscyllium plagiosum
AGAAATTTGAGGGTGCATACATGAGGATCAGTGGTCGGCAAAACATCATGGGCTGAAGGGCCTGTTCTGTGCTGTACTGTTCTACGTTCTATGTTCCTTTCTAGCCCTGAGCAGATGTCTTAAACCCTGATCCTGGTCAGGCAACATGGCCATTTGGACCTGTGTTGTTTGATGCAGTGATTGATGTCCAGATCTTTAACTATACACAACTGTCACCTAAATTCTTTATTGCTCCCTCCACTTTCATGGCAGCTGCACCTCAGTGCCATGGTCAGTTTGCTTATCAGCCCCGAAGCCCCTAGTCTTCTGCAAAATTGCTGAGGAACCTGAACTTGTTGGGAAAATCGATAGGCTGACATTTCTGCAATCTGGGTCTCCTTATCTGGGAGAAACTGGGGACTACAGATTCTGGACATCAGAGTCGAGAGTGTAGTGCTGGAAAAGCACAGCTGGTCAGGTAGTATCTGAGGAGCAGGAGAATCGACATTTCGGGCAAAAGTCATTCATCAGGAATGAGACTCCTTATATGCCCAATTCATAGTCAAGCCCTCCTTTCCCTGACAGTGATCAAATCACCCTATGCAAAGTGGTATTACTGCATCCTTCCCCATCCCTGCTACACTGCAATGTGCGTTGATCAGACTCTAGCTTGTACACTCTGATCTGAAGCTACACAAAATTCAAGTCCTTGCTACCGGCGTGCTTGCCTTGGATCACAATGGCATGCAGGAACTCCCATATTCTGCAGCCATGACCTGCAGCTGAAATGATATCCTCAGTTAGCTTTAATGATTTTAGTCATTTGTGTTACCTGTAAATATTTTATTGACTTTGCCATCAACTTGTTTACTATGATAAAAGTTAAGAATAGAAAACATCTTAGCCACTTACCGGAGACTCACCAAGTTAGCATTTTTCTCTAACATAGAGTAAGAACCCATTCCAAACAGCTGCTTTGAATCTAGCTCCATATTTGCCTGCCTGTCCCAGCATCCTTTACTTGCCTCTTCCCCTCAGTGGTGCTGACTGCCTGTATAGGGATTTGCACCTCACCGGCTCAGCTCTGCTCCTTGAGTTTCCCTGGGAGACCTGAGGTTTCCGTGGCCAAAATATTCACGCCTCACCGCACCCTTCTGGAAACAGGGATATCATGAAGTGACGTAGTCGCTCGAACAGTATCCCAGCTTCCCACCACCCAGAGCAGGTGGGCCGATGGAGATTAAGGGTGAATTATTGAAAGTTTGCGAATTAAAGAATTCCAAGTGCTTTTTTTCTGCTATCATGGATGCCTCTTGAAGTCCCATTACGGGCTTGATAATTATAGGGAGGTGGAAGGGGGCACAGGGGAAGTTTGGCCACTGAGAAACCCGGTGGTAAGGTCTCTCAGATGGTCAGTAGACTTTAACAGGAAGGCAATTCCTCTACATGCATTATTTTCCAGCCACTGTCAGACAGATTGAAAGCTTGTTGGCCATTAGATGGTCCCAGGCCACTATCGGGAATCTATTATTCACTGGGAATCTGAAATCTGAAGTTTAATTGATCAGTAATCACTGAGAGGAGGACAGGTCTTGTTTGGGAATTTCTCCTGGGAAGGAGAACAGACACATCCAGGAGCAATCAGACAGGGTGCAATGGAATCAGTTAGATTAATGACTGGGCAGTACAGATGGTGGAGTTTGATCGGGTTGCGTGAGTGGAACAAGCATTTGAAGTTAAGATTCTTGTGTTGGACAGACATAATCCTACTCCTGTTGCCACAGAAGCTGTAAAGTCACTTGCCTGTTGGACCCAGTCATTAATACTTAAGACCATAAAACACAGGAGTAGAAATTAGGCCATTCAGTCCATTGAGTCTGTTCCACCATTCAATCATAGAACAATACAGCACAGTACAGGCCCTTCGGCTCTCGATGTTGTGCCAGCCTTTTATCTTACTCTAAGATCAGACTAACCTTCATTGTACTATTACCCATGTGCCTTTCCAAGAGTTGCTTAAATGTCCCTAATGTATCTGACTCTACTGCCACGGCTGGCAGTGCATTCCACGCATCCACCACTATCAGTGTAAAGAACCTACCTCTGACATCTCCCCTAAACCTTCCTCCAATCACCTTAAAATTATGTCCCCTCATGAGAGCTTTTTCCACCCTGGAAAAAAGTCTCTAGCTGTCTACTCTATCTATGTCTCTCAACATCTTGTAGACCTCTATCAAGTCACCTCTCATCCTTCTTCGTTCCAGTAAGAAAAGCCCGACATCCGCCAACCTTTCTTCAAAAAACATGCTCTCCAGTCCAGGCAGCATCTTGGTAAATCACCCTCTCTAAAGATTCCACATCTTTCCTGTAATGAGGTGACTAGAACTGAACACAATATTCCAAGTGTGGTCTAACCAGGGCTGTATAGAGCTGCACCATAACCTCACGGCTCATAAACTCAAACACTCTACTAATCATGGCTGATAAGTTTCTCATCTCCATTCTTCTGCTTTCTCCCCATAACCCTTGTCCACTTGACAGTCAAGAACCTACCTTTCTCTGTCTTAAGTACATTCTTTGACCTGGCCTCCACAGTCTTCTGTGGAAGTGAATTCCATAGAGTCTGGCTAAAGAAGTTTCTCCTCACGTCCATTCTAAAAAATCTTCCCTTTACTCGAAAGCTGTGCCCTTAGGTCCAAGTCTCTCCTACCACTGGAAATATCCCAATGTTCACTCTGTCCAGGCCATTCAGTATTCCGTAAGCTTCAATTCGATCCCCCTCTTCGTCCTTCTAAACTCCATCAAGTGTAGATTCAGAGTCCTCAACCATTCCTCATATGTTAAGCTTTTCATTCCTGGGACCACTCTCGTGAAGGTCCTCTAAACACGCGCCAGGGTCAGTATGTCCTTCCTGAGACATGGGGCCCATTGTAGATGCTCTTTTCTCACTCCCCACCCCCAATATCCCATTAAAGATGCTCGTCTCTCCCCTTATCTGTATCCCATTGCAGGCGTTCTACTCTCCCCTTATCTGTATCTCATCGAGACACTCTGCCCTCCCCTGTCTGTATCCCACTGCAGACACTCTGCCCTCTTCCTGACTTTATCCCATTGCAGATGCTCTGCCCTCCCCCGCCTGTATCCCTTTGCAGATGCTCGGCTCTCCCCCTGTCTGTATCCCATTGCAGACACCTTGCCCACCCATTGTCTGTAGGTAAAAACAATGACTGCAGATGCTGGAAACCAGATTCTAGATTAGCGTGGTGCTGGAAAAACACAGCAGTTCAGGCAGCATCTGAGGAGCAGTAAAAGCAACGTTTCAGAGGAGGGTGGAATGGATAGGTGGAAAAGAAGATAGGCAGGTAGGACAAGTCATGGGGAGAGTGCTGAGGTGGAAGTTTGGAGCTGAGGTGAGGTGGGAGAAGGGGAAATGAGGAAACTGTTGAAGGCCACATTGATGCCCTGGGGTTGAAGTGTTCTGAGGCGGAAGATGAGGCATTCATCCTCCAGGCGTCTGGTGGTGAGGGAGCAGCGTGAAGGAGGCCCAGGACCTTCATGTCCTCAGCAGCATGGGGGGGGAGTTGAAATGTTGGGTCACCGGGCGGTGTGGTTGATTGGTGCGGGTGTCCCGGAGATGTTCCCTAAAGCACTCTGCTAGGAGGCATCCAGTCTCCCCAATGTAGAGGAGACCACATCGGGAGTAACGGATACAATAAATGATATTGGTGGATGTGCAGGTAAAACTTTGATGGATGTGGAAGGCTCCTTCCCACCCATGCCCTCCACCTCCTCCAAGACTTCCATTTCCCCGGCCCCCAAAGGCTCATCTTCACCATGGATATCCAATCCCTCTACACCTCCATCCGCCATGACCAAAGCCTCCAAGCCCTCAATGACTTCCTCTCCCGACGTCCCCAATATACCCTTCCACCGACACTCTCATTCGTTTGGCCGAACTGGTCTTCACCCTTAACAATTTCTCCTTCGAATCCTCCCACTTCCTCCAGACCAAAGGGGTAGCCATGGGCACACGTATGGGCCCCAGCTATGCCTGTCTCTTTGTTAGTTACGTAGAACAGCTCATCTTCCGTAATTACACCGGCACCACTCCCTACCTCTTCCTCCGCTACATTGATGACTGCATTGGCACCACCTCGTGCTCTCGCGAGGGGGTTGAG
>NC_057724.1:6478847-6507266 GCF_004010195.1 Chiloscyllium plagiosum
CTCTATGCTACTTCCTCCCCACCCCCACCCTCCTCTCATTTATCTCTCCACCCTTCAGGCTCCCTGTCTGTATTCCTGATGAAGGGCTTTTGCCCGAAACGTCGATTTTACTGCTCCTCAGATGCCGCCTGAACTGCAGTGCTTTTCCAGCGCCCCTATCCAGAGCCCAGAACTGTACACAATACTCCAAATGTGTGCCTGACCAGAGATTTATAGGGCCTTAGAAGTACAACCCCACTTTTATATTCAAGTCCTCTCAATTCCCTCATTGCATTTGTCTTCTTAACTACTGACTCAACCCACAAGAATCCTTGAGAGAATCCTTGACTTGAACTGCCAAGTATCTTTACACTTCAGATTTCTGAACTTTCTACCCATTTAGCAAATTTTCTATGCCTCAATTCTTCCTACCAAAGTGCATGACCTCACACTTTCCCACATTGTAGTCCAGCTACTACTTCTTTGCCCACCTCTAAATGCTTCTGCAGCCTCCCTGTCTCCTCAATGCCACCTGTCCCTCCACCCTATCTTTGTATCATCTGCAAACTTAGCTAGAATGCCCTCAGTTCCTTCATCTAGATTGTTAATGTTTAAAGTGAAAAGTTATGGTCCCAACACTAAGCCTTGTGGGACACCACTTATCACCAGCTACCATGCTGAGAAGGACCTTTTATCCTCACTCTCTGCTTTCTGCCAGACAGCCAAGCTTCTCTTCATGATAGCATCTTGCCCCTGACACCATAGGCCCTTATCTTACTCAGTAGCTTCCTGTGCAACACCTAGTCAAAGGCCTTCTTGAAGTCCAGGTGGATAATATCCATTGACTGTCCTTGGTCTAACCTGCTAGTTCCTTCCTCAAAGAATTCTAGCAGATGTGTCAGGCATGACCTTCCCTTGATGAAACCATGCTGACTCTGCTCTTATTACCATACACTTCCAAGCATTCAGATATCTCATCCTTCACAATGGATTCCAGGATCTTACCCATAGCCAAGGATCGGCTAATTGGTCTGTACTTTTCTGTTTTTTGCCTTTTTAAACAGGGGTGTCACGTTAGTGACTTTCCAGTCCTCTGTGACCCTCCCTGATGCTAGTGATTCCTGGCACCTCCACTATCTCTTCAGTTATCTCCCTTAGAAGTCTGGGGTGTAGCCCATCTGGTCCAGGTTATTTATCCACCTTTAGGCCATTCAGTTTTCTAGCCCTTTGATGTTGGTTATTCACAATTCATAGAAACGGAACCTGCCGGCATTAACAATAAAAATTAATTGAAACTGGAAGCATGAAGCGTCTTCAAATATTTGAAGAACTGACCAGAATGCAACATGATAACTGCCACTTTCACCATCAACATCAAAATCAGTAGCAGGGCCGGGAAGAGTTTAAAAATGTGTTCGGTTTAATTTTGTTAAACCTCACTTTCCTTTTGACCCAAAACCACACATTTATGGTCATTCAATTCTTTTCTTTTCCCATTTTTCCCAAAAAGTCAACATACCTGTGTCACGTATACAAGGCCAAGGAAATAAAATAACAAACAAACACCAATAGTCAGGTAAAGGCGCTTTGATCGTAGAAATTTAGGGAACTGGTCCAGTAGAATGGTTATATTTGTTTCTGGTGAAAGAAATATCAAATGAGATTAAAAATTAATCATAATCTAGGCATTTCTAAAAAAACGCAGCATCGGTCAAATTGGAATCCTGCAAACCAGAGGAACCAATAATGACAAACATCATTGTCCTGAAAATTTTCTCTGTAACATTCATGAGACAAAGGACAAACAAGGCAAGGGAATAAATGATGAACAGTAGGATCCTATGAAACACTGAAGATTAGAGAGAGCTTGGTGCATGTCCACCAGTCCATAAGGTATCAGGACAGGCAGATAAAGTGATTACGTAGGCACATGGCCAAGGCTTAGACTTTAAGAGCAAGTAGGTTATGCTGGAACTGTATAAAATGTTAGTTAGCCCACGCAGCGAGAATATTGTTCTGGAATCCACATTATAGGAGAGATGTGATGGCACTGGAGAGGGTGCAGAAGACACGTGCCAGGATGTTGCCTCGGCTGAAGAGTTTGATTGGACGTGGTGAGATTAAAGTGGTGTTGTTTTCCTTAGAGCAGAGGAGATTGAGAGGGGACGAGATTGAGATCTATAAAATTATGAGGGCCATAGATATTTAGGGGAGTACAGTAGCTCAGTGGTTAGCACTGCTGCCTCACAGCACCAGGAATCCAGGTTTGATTCCAGTCTTGGGCGACTCTCTATGTGGAGTTTGCACATTCTCCCCATGTCTACATGGGTTTCCTCCCACAGTCCAAAGTTGTGCCAGTTAGGTGAATTGGCCATGGTATATTGGCACTGGTGTTCAGGGGTGTGTAGGTTAGGTGCATTGGCAGGGATAAATATAGGATAGGGGAATGGGTCTGGGTTGGGAACACTTCAGAGGGTCGGTGGGGACTTGTTGGATCAAAGGGCCTGTTTATACACTGTAGGGATTCTGTTCCATTCTGTAGATAGGGTAGACCAGAAGGAACTGCTCCCCTTGATAGAGGGATCATTGACTCGAGATATAAGTTTAAGGTAAGGCAGAAAGTTTAGGGGAGATGTGAGCAAATCCATGTCCACTCAGAGAGTGGTGGGAATCTTGAACTCAGTGCTTGTAAGGGTGATAGATGCAGAAAACTTCATAACATTTAAGGAGTATTTAGATGTGCACTTGCAATACAACGGAATACAAGGTTATGTGTCAAGTGCGGGGAAATAGGATGAGAATAATTAAGTGTTTGTTTTCGACCAGAACGGATGCAACGAGCTGAAGGACATTTTTCTGTACTGTAGGTTTTATTGGCTCCAAGAGTTGGGATATCAGACTTTTGAATATTTAACGTCAAACATCACCATAAGTTTTTTTTTGCCTTAAGCACCAGGAACAAAGAAATCCAACTCTGTTACAGCAGTTTAATTCCAATAGTTCTTGCTTTTTCATCTTCTGTTCTTCAGTGAGATCAATCTAAGAGGGTGGTAGCATTGAACCAGGACATATTGATAGAGCCAGAGGAAAACCAGTGCTTTCAGATATCCATTTGTTGTCTCTGCAGCAACAGCAGATACTGCTCTCGCTCCCGCAGATTTCATCCAAACCATTGTCCAGAATCTCAGTGAGCGAGACCATAAATATTAACCAACCTCAGAATGAGGGCAGTGTGGAACTGAGTTTTAGAGGTTTTGCACAATGTACTGATGACCCTACACTCTGCACACGATCCTGATGCCTGTGACCGAAAATCTCTCTCAGTAATTCAGCCTCTGCCCTGGTGATGCAACACTAGCCATCTGGCAAGCTCAATGCTGGGAGTGTAGAATGATTTGGGACAGGTCTGTGTGCTCCTGCTCACAATAATGAAGCTTCCAGGCAGTGTTTCCAGCACCTGGCTTCAACCTCACCATTGGCTTGGTGCCTTGACTGATAATGTTTAGATTTCATTTTCAGATTCTCTGGTGAATTGTGAACATTGTTGACGGATGAATGATTATTATAGACCTGGAAATAAGTTACAAAGCAATGAAACTGAACATTACTGAGTGCAACACCTCAGTTATAGCTGAATGACTGGATGCAGCAAGGTATAATCATTCTTTATGTACATTTTTACTGTCTATGATATAATTGGTCCAATAGTTTTATTATGTCAAATCTCTTGCCTTTCTCTATCTCTATAGCCTTCTCCAATCCCCAAACCTTCCAAGATAACTGCCTTTCTCTCATTTTAGCATTATTTGCACCTCCAATTGTAATTTCGCCATTACTGATGACTATTAAATGGTCTAGACACCAAACTCTGGAACACCTTCTTCATCATTACCTTAGTTTCCTCGCTAAAATCTACACCTTGGACCACGTCTTTGGTCATCTGACCTAATATTGTATGCAGCTTGGCATTATGCTTTGTTTTATAATGTTCTTATCTAAGTGTTTATCAGCTGATAGATATTAATGGGACTTGGTTTAGCTCAATTAGCTGGATCGTTGGTTTACAGAGCAGTGTAATGATAACAGCATGGGTTCCATTCCCATTACTGGTTTGAGGTTACCATGAAAGAATCCCCTTCTCAACCTCTTCCCTTGCCTGAGGTCTGGTGGCTCTCAGGTTAAAACACCACCAGTTACTTCTCTCACTAATGAGAGAGCAGCCCCTATGGTCTGGTCAGATGATGGTGGCACAATATATTAGTGGTCTCGGTCTTTGTGTGCAGGGAACTACTTGGAACTTAGAAGAATTGTAAAGATGATAGTGTAGGACTTCAAAAAGCATTGACAAGTTGGGGGACAGGGCAGATGAAATTCAATATGGAGAAGTGGGGGTAAGACACTTTAGCACAGAAAATACATAGAGACAGTTTAAAATAAAAGGTCTTATTCCAAAGGGTATTCAGGAGCAGAGAATCATAGGTGTATATGTGCTTAACTCATTAAAGGAGAGGTGGAGAGAGTTGTTAATAAAGCGTATAGTATTCTATGCTTTATTAAAAAGAGCAAGTGCAGGGAAGTAATAGGATGCAGGTTGGACCTTAGTTCTGGGTGCCACACTTTAGAAGGATGTGAATGCATTGGAGAAAGTGCAGAAGAGATTTACAGAAACATTTGCAGGGATGAGAAACTTCAGTCATGAGGATAGATTGAAGAAGTTGGGATTGGAGCAGTGAGGGCAGAGGTGAGATCTGATAGAAGTTTTCAAAATCATGTGGGGTCCAAACGATGGGAAATGAGAAACTGTTCCGCTTTGAAAAAAAACCAAGAACTGAAGAGCACATGCTTAAAATGTTATACAAAGTCAGTAAGTCCTTTTTGACACACATTTGAAATGTACTGCCTGGAAGTGTGATAGAGGACAATTCAATTAACTGCCTGGAAGTGTGATAGAGGACAATTCAATTAAGGCATTTAAGAATTAAAAGTCACACAACACCAGGTTATAGTCCAACAGGTTTAATTGGAAGCACACTAGCTTTCGGAGCAACGCTCCTTCATCAGGTGGTAGTTGCTCCGAAAGCTAGTGCTTCCAATTAAACCTGTTGGACTATAACCTGGTGTTGTGTGACTTTTAACTTTGTACACCCCAGTCCAACACTGGCATCTCCAAATCATGGCTACTATCGGCATTTAAGAGGGCATTGTTGTTAATAGCCAATCATTATCCAACATGCAAATTAAAGCAGAGGTAATAGCCAATCGTTATCCAACATGCGAATTAGGGCAGCAGTTTGGCACCCGGTCAAAATGCTCAGACAGGGTAAAAACAATGACTGCAGATGCTGGAAACCAGATTCTGGATCAATGGTGCTGGAAGAGCACAGCAATTCAGGCAGCATCAAGGAGCTTCAGCAAAATCGTCGTTTCGGGCAAAAGCCCTTCATCAGGAATAAAGGCAGACAACCCCCACCCCAGACAGACACACACACACAGACAGACAAAGACCCACTTGCACACATATATATATATTGTGTGTGGTGAATCTTTTTGGTACTTTCAGAGTTACATTGCACTTTGCTCAAAAACCACATCCATTCATGTAGAACTCTGAGCTCAAAAACTGCATGAATTTATGTAAAACTCTGTTATCTCACTTTTTAGATTGGAATCAATCTAAACATCAGGTCATAGACAGAGAACACAGGAGGCTAACACCTTCAACATATTGTCTAGCTATCACCATTGTTAACAGCTAACCCGAGAGTGAGTCAGTGAGTCATTCCAATCCAAACGGAAGGGTGCCCAATCACTCTCAAACTTGGTTAAAGCAACAGAGACACTAAATTGCTAGTTTTCATTGCAACCTATAGCATGAAACATGAAAGGGCTCTTAGGTCCATTGGTGCCATCCTTTTCAGGGGCATTTACTAATTTATACAATCACCGGCTGTATGTCACCCATTTAATCTCCTGAAACAGCACCTTAACCAGGAATATCCCAAAATGGTAAAACAAAAACTGGTATATTCATCCATTCCTATCCTTGCAATATAAAATCTTAAGTTCTTGCCCTTGACATACAACAGTCCCACTAATTTGCCAGTTCTGGTCACCCAGTTACGCAAAAGATATTTTTAAACTGGAGAGGGTTTAAAAGAGATTTACCAGAATGTTAATGACTATGGAAGGTCTGGGTTATAAAAAAATGGGCTGGGTAGGCTGGAACTTTTTCACTGGAGTGCAGGGGGTTGTGAGGCGACCTTACAGAAGTTTATAACATGATGGTGGGTATAGACAGAGTTTATGGTAGTTGGCTTTTTCCCAGGATGGGGGAATTTCAATACCAGGGGACAAATTTTTAAGATTAGATTAGATTACAGATTACATTACAGTGTGGAAACAGGCCCTTCGGCCCAACAAGTCCACTCCGACCCGCCGAAGCGCAACCCATCCATACCCCTACATTTGCCCCTTACCTAACACTACGGGCAATTTAGCATGGCTAATTCACCTGACCTGCACATTTTTGGATTGTGGGAGGAAACCGGAGCACCCGGCGGAAACCCACGCAGACACGGGGAGAACGTGCAAACTCCACACGGTCAGTCACCCGAGGTGGGAAATGAAAGGAGAGGGATTTAAAAAAGACAGGGGGGCAATTTTTTTACAGATAGGGTGGTTTGTGTGTGGAATGAACTCCCTGAGGAAGTGGTAGATGTGGGTACAATTACAATGTTTAAAAGACATTTGGATAAAGGCACAAACAGGAAAGGTTTGGAGGGATATGAACCAGGAGCAGGCAGGTGGGACTTGTTTAGTTTGGAATTATGTTGGACATGGACTGGGTGGGCCGAAGGGTCTGTTTTCATGCTGCATGATTCTATGACTCTACAATAGCAGTGATACAATCCCAGTACCAGTTTACATAATTTATGGGGGCCCTATCTCCTCACCATCCCCCATGCTAGTGGAGTGATCACTCTCAGAATATACAAAACCATTTGCTGGCTTTAATGCAGAAAAATGGCTATGGTCCTTTTCTGGACAATGGCTCCTTACATAAAAGTAACACTTTATGAATAGGAGGTGAATAGTCTTGCCAGAAGTGACCACAGAAGCATAGATTTTACATTTTTTTTAACAGGAACTGCACAAGTATCTGAGAAAAGAATATGAGAAAACACAGTCAAAGAGCAGAGAAATTGACTTGTAACTGATACTAGCAAATAAGGAACAGATTTAACCCAATTGTAATAGGCTGAATGGCCTCCTTCCTTCCATCTTGTAACTGTCATCTTTTTCAGTTCAGAATAGTGCAACACTCAGGAGATGTTGTCCTGCAGAAGTGGATGTCTTGTTTGATCAATGTGAGAAACAGAAAGAGTGCGTCACAACTAGATATTGAATTTTTCTCAATCTTCACACTATCAAAGCCCACAGAGGAAAACTGATAATCATCCCCAAAATTTCCTGAGCTTTACAATATCTCCTGGGCACTCAGCTGACTTAAAATGATAGCACCACACCACCTCCATCTTCAACAGTGAAAAGAGCATTACAGACGAGAATAGTCCATTGAACCTTAAACACCCTTAGCCAGCTGCATGTGTTAGAATAAATAGTTCGTTTCAGTTCAAGAACACTATGGTTAGTTTCACCAAAGGAACCTCCTAGTCTAGAATTACTGCTGCTGATGTTAAAGGATGATCTCTTCCAGATACAACAAAATACTGAAGAAGTGAGAAATTGGAAATCTGGAACAAAAATTGATGGAAAAACTTAGCAAGCATGCTTAACATTTCCAGAGAGAGAAACAGAGATAACCTTTCAAGTTAATGACCTTCTTTCAGAAATGGTCCTTTCTTGCTCCTTTTCATTTGGTCGATAGAAAGGAGTGGGGGAACCATTGAGAGGTAGACAGGAGGTTGTGGAGGAATAGAGGGAGGGGAGGGGGTAATGTAATTGGCGGCAGCATCTGAAAGCAGAGGGTGAGGGTTGTAGGGTTGAAGGTGAGGTCAAGGAAACATTATTGTAGCTGTGGCAGGGGATGTGATGGGAGCCAAAATGCTGAAATGGACATGGCCCATGGCCTTCTCAGCCAAAGTGGGGATAAGTCTGAGTAGAGGACAATGGAGAACATGTTGGGAGCACTGGGAAAATAAGTCCTGACAGGAAGTGAATTGTGAAGATACATATTTGAGGCAAATTACTGAAATTCTAATAGGTACTGGTTGATGGCCTATCCCTAGAAATTGAGATAGAGGAATTACAAAAAGATACGAAAGAATTAGTGATAGAAATTTTAAAATTAAGGGAAGAGCAGAAAGTTAAAGTAAAATTGATTGAACGCTCTACTTCAGCTTGAGAGCTGGAAATGTCAGTAATATCCTCATCCATGTACCAGAAAAAGATGCAGAATCATTAATCGGAAGCACGGAAACACAGATGCTGCCAAACTTTTCCAGACATTTGGACGGGATTGTTCAGGAGGGTGATGGTGCTGCAGGAACGTGGTTAGAGGAATCATGGATTTCAACTTAAAATGGGAATACAAGACTGACATATGATCAGTGAGGTCTGCATCTCAAGGGCCTAGCTATTTTCTGCACACCTTTCTGGGCTTTGCTTATTCTGCTTGATTTATTCCTGCTGTCATTCTGCTAAAAAAACATGATCTCACCCCTTCCTGTTCTTCCTTCATTTGTCTGAATACCACCAACTAACTCCTTATCCCTATTGTTTTTTAATCTCTCCCACTCTCAAATCAAACAAAAACCTTTTCCTTTGTTATTTCTTCGGCGTAACTTTTCTCTTATTCTCTAATTTCTTATAAACTGTTCCACATTTTGTGCCTTTCTTGAAGAGACAATCATCATCTCAGGAAAATCATATAGCACAGATGTTATAATAGTTTAATTTATTATAGGACCATAAAACAAAGCCCAGCACAGCTTTTGTTCAAACTCCAACTTATTTTGGGATGGTGCCTTAACAGCTTTCCCAGTTTTGCCAATTCCAATTGTCATCCTAATCTTTAGCAATGCGATAGAAAGCTATCCAGCAATACTTGCTCAGCAGTAAATGGTTCACTTGTACTCAGTTGGACTCTGCCAGGGCTACTCAGATTCTTCAGCTCCTTACCTCGCCAAAGCCTTGGTCCAAAACATGGACAAAAGAGCTGAACTCCAGAGGCAAAGTGAGAGTGACTGTCCTTGACATCAAGGGAGTGTTTAACTGAGGGTTGGCATCAAGGAGGTCTAGCAAAACTGGAATCAATGGGAACTGGGCGGAAAAGGACATGACACAAAGGAAGAAGGTTGCTGTAGTTGGAGGTGAATCAACTCAACTCCACTGAATTGCTTCATCAATGAAACTTCCCTCTACCAAAGGAAGGGGTGAAGTTAACTGATAATGACGAAATGGTCAGCACCATTGGCAGCTGCTGAGATACTGAAGCATTCCAAAAACTGAGCCAAATAAATCAGATTGGAGACTGGAACTCTGCAGAGAGTTAGTCACCTTCCATCTCTCCAGTGCCAATCCACCATCTACAAGATAGAAGTTAGGATTGTGGGGAAATACTCTCCACCGCCCTGTTTGGTTGCAACTCTAACAGCACTCAAGAAGCTTGACACCGACAAAGAAAAAAAGCAACCTGTTTGTTTGTAATCTCATCCACCGCCATTATCATTCATTCCCTTCACAACTGATACACAGTGAGAGCAACGTGTACCATGTGTAAGATGTGCAGCGGTAACTAACCAAGGATCCTGCAACAACACCTTCCATATTCATGAACTCCACCACCTTGCGAGTTTCCCTCCAAACCACAAATATCCTGGTTTGGAAATATATCGCTGGTCTTTTACTGTTGCAGGGACAAAATGCAAGAACAAATTCTTAATAGCAAAGTGGGTTTTTTTCTGTCTGAAGAATTCAAAACAGGAGCTCACCAACATGTTATTCAACATCCTTAGTAATGGGCATTAAATGTTGGCCTTGCCAGACATGACCCCACCCCATGAAAGAATAAAAAATGATGTATGCTTTGTGCACAATGATGCCTACACTTCACAGCGCAAACGTCCACAAAATTATTTCATAATTTAATTTCATAAAAGGGTCCCATTAGTGGATCTAAAGGGGCAACTATGGTGTCTATCTGGGTAACCTGGCTATCCAAAAGAAACACACTGAGAACAGAACTATTCTTACCTTGGTCCAGGGATTGCAAAAACCTGACTTCACTGCTGGCAGTCAACCAGTTAAATAGCCAACTGCCAATAAGAATAACATAAGCGTGAGCTATAGATCACACCCAATCATTCCCACACTAATGAAAGCTCCTATTCTGGGGATAGGATTTGGGATTCTTGACTTCTGACTTTGTCACCACCAGGGGAGACTCTAACATGTAACAAATCCAACCCTGTTTCTTCTTCTGTGTTGACAGCATGAAACCATTCTCCTTTGCCAATATAGGTAGTTTCACTTGATTCCTACTTCGATTTAGTTTCCAGCATGAGTTCATAAAACTCAATGAAATCTTATACTGGCTGTTCCCTAACCCATTGGTGAACATTGGTTTGTTGCTGAAACCATTGGTCCCTTGACTATCATTGATTACTTTCGGCTTCCACAAGGCTTTGTGGACAAAACATGTGTGTTGGCTCAAAAATGAGGTTTGTGAACCATACAGACATTTTCAACTCTCACACAATGTTCATGTTCCAGTATTCCTTGCAATCTACCTTTAATCTTAAGCATTGTTCCACCTGGATACAGTAATTTAATCTTTAAGTTTGTAACCTATATATTTTCAGTCATTGTATCTGATTTGATAAAGCAAGGACAATTGTTCTTGTATCTAAACTTATATTCATTAGGGTAAACAAACTCTGCAAACCTTGAGTCAGTTGGATCAATACTTTTGTTTCAAACTTTATTTCTCATTGAACTGTCTCTGGTGTTTTTTTTAACACAGGTACATAGCCGAGAACTTGTTCTAAGGGAGGTGAGTGTTCATTGTGGAGACTTCTGTGTATATGTGAGTGCAAGTATTTCCACTTTTTTGGAACTGTGTCTTACTTCAGCACGTCTTCTGAATGTAACCTACAGTTTTGCAAACAGGCCTTTCAGTTCCACGGTGCTGACACTGACTCTTAGTCTTGACAGTTTGGCTTGTTATGAGCCTTATTAGGCTCCCTCTACCATAATATGAATACTGCCTGCCACCCTCTTCAGGTAGGATAGCACTTCTCTCAGGAGGAGTCTGTACATATTTCTGGTTTGTTTCCCATATAATTTAAATGATTTTCTTCACATTTAAATAAAACATAGGAACCTTCATGCAATAATTATTTTTGCTGTCATTCCTTCTTAGTATGATTATTAATTTTCATTGTAATAAAGCTGTTTTAAATCTGCAGTATTTCAATAATGATTGCAATTTGTTATTTAAGCTGGTTCTTTGACATTCATCAATATTGTTTTATATTTTGTTATTGTAATGGTTCATCATCTATTTTAAACTCTATTATAGCAACATTGCAGTCATTTCTTTGTCTACTAATCTTTGTAATGTCTACTTTGTAATAATACTGTCTTAAATGTTTCCATTTTTAAAAAGAAATTTTGCTAAACACCGTTCTGCAATGATTACACATTTTAGAATCCTGTTTCCTTGCAATATTGTATTTCTTTACTGATTATTTCCAGTTTTTTTACAGAAAAAATGGCATCTTCCCACTAGTTATAGGATTTCCTCAGTCTTTGTGACAAAGCAGCATCGTTCTCACTTCTTTGTGAGAAAAATGGGCATTTTTCCTATCTTTAAATGGTTCAAAACACATTGTAAATTCCTCTGCGCAATCATTTTCTATAAAAACCACAGCAAAGAACTCTGCATGCTGGAGATCTGAAACCAAAGCAGGCTCTTTATCAGAACTATTAGCGGCTAGGAAAAAGTGGTAACACTTCTATCAACAGTCACTGGTCTTGCAACATTTACTCTGCTTTCTTCCCACAGATGCTGCCAGACCTGTTGCATTTTTCCAGCAATGTCTGTTTTTGTTTGGAATGAAGTTCTCTGGCTGCAGCATCAATAGGAATTGCTGGATTACCTGAAACTTTTAAAACAAAGGTTTTTTTTCTGACGTTTCTTTCTGCTGTGCCCTCAAAATTGTTCTAACTGTTCTCTTTTCTGCATGAAATGAATTCTGAGGTATTCCTGATGGTGCAGCTCTACTGCAAGTTACAATTTTGATCTAGACAGCTATCCATAGTAGAAACAATCTGTAATGGTGGCGTTCTTCAATGTAAAAGGGGAAAGCTCTCTTTTTAATTATGTTGCCATTCTTTTTTGATCTTTGTACCGTTTTCATAAAACTTTCCCCCATTTGCTCAGGGATGTCGAATTTTACTCCTAGGGCAAGCACTCGCTTTCTACAGGACGTCTTTTGCTAAGACCGCTTCAGTTTCATAATTCCTTTACTTACTGTTGGGATGTGGGCACCACTGACTGGCCAGCATTTTATTGCCCGTCCCTAGTTGTCCTTGAGAAGGTGGTGGTGAGCTGCCTTCTTGAAGTGCTGCAATCCAACTGCTGTGGGTTGACCCGCAATGCCATTAGGGAGGGAATTCGAGTGACAGTGAAGGAACGGTGATATATTTCCACATCAGGATGGTGAGTGGCTCAGAGGGGAGCTTGCAGATGTTCCCATCTATCTGCTGCCCTTGTCCTTTGAGATAGAAATAGTCATGGGTTTGGAAGATGACTTCTAAGGTAAATTTCGGTAGTGCAGCTTGTAGATAGACCACACTGCTGTTACTGAGCATCAGTTTTAGAGTGACTGAACATTTGTGAATCTGACTTCCTGGATGGTGTCAAGCTTCTTGAGTGTCATTGA
Source organism: Chiloscyllium plagiosum (assembly GCF_004010195.1). Taxonomy (NCBI): domain Eukaryota; kingdom Metazoa; phylum Chordata; class Chondrichthyes; order Orectolobiformes; family Hemiscylliidae; genus Chiloscyllium; species Chiloscyllium plagiosum. Next base: position 6,491,735 of record NC_057724.1, read on the forward strand.
AAATGTATTCATTCAGACAAGTATGGCTAGTGTTTTCTGTTTGTCTAGCTCACACTGTTTTCCTTGCTGTTCTTACAAGTTTCTTGGTGATTTTTCTGTTTGGAACATGTTTTTTTGCTGCTCCCATGGTTACTGCTGACAGTCAATTATTAAGTGTCAGTTGGTGTCTGTCTCTAATTTCAAATTACCCCAGGTTATAGTTCAACAGATTTATTTGAAATTGCAAGCACTCAAAGGGTGTGGTATGATAGTGAGGTATAATACATAGTATTTATAAGCAAGAAGTTAACAACTTTAAAGTTAGTTGCCCTTGTTGAATCCTTTAATCAGTTGGGAGGTAGACTGCTAATTAAAATGCAAAATCTAGATTCTATTCAAGTCATTGTCCAGAGATAATTAACAAAATACAAGGGGTGATATCTCAGGATAGACAATGCACTTTAGGTATAAGTTCCCAACTTTGAATCTAGTCTATGTTTTAAGCTCAGATCTGTTTTGTTTTTGGCAGAAAAGAATCTTGAATCAAATAATTATTCAGCTTAAAACAGACAGATTCAAAGAGGGACCTCACACCTAAAGATATTGCCTCTTGTATATTGATGATGCGGAGGTGCCAGTGTTGGACTGGACTGGACAAAGTTAAACATCACGCAACACCAGGTTATAGTCCAACAGTTTTATTTGGAAGTACAAGCACTGCTCCTTCAACAGGTAACTAGTGGGGCAGAATTATAAGATAGAATTTATAGCAAAAGATCACAGTGTCATGCAACTGAAATGATATATTGAACAAACGTAGATTGCTGTTAAGTCTTTCATCTTTCAGAATGGGTTGCAGGTTTCGGTTCATTAATATATAAACCCCAGAATTTCTTTTAAGCCACCTTCTTGAGATAATTTAAGGTTTTATAAACAAAAAGGTAACATCTCAGCTCAGACAATGTATTAAAGGTGTGAGATTAGAGTTTGTCTGTATCCTGGTTTTGAGTCAGACTGTTCTATTTCCAAAGTAGGAATTTATAAAATGTTACACGGATTGACAGTCTGCATTGACTGCCTGCAGATTGTGTGCTTTTTGAACAAAAATAGAATGTATCTGCAAATACAATTCTGCAAATACAAATTCAACCCATAGACTTATATATGAGTGCGTGAGTGTGAGCGCACATGCATGCACACACATGCATGTGTGAATGCTCGGTAGAGTGTGTGCGCAAGTATGATGGAGTATAAGCCTGTGAGAGGGTGTGTGCATGGGTGTGAGTCTGGGGGATGCATGTGTGTGTATAAGAGAGAGCGTGTGCATGAGAGAGGGCCTGCATGAGTGTGTGGGTGTGTGAGTATGTAAGAGTGTGTGTGTGTGTGTGTGTGTGTGTGTGTGTGGTGTAGTGGGGTCACCTGTAGTGTGACATGAACACAAGGTCCCAGTTGATGCCATCCTCATGAGTACCGAACTTGGCTATCAGCCTCTGCTCGGCAACTTTGCATTGTTGCATATCCCGAAGTCCGCCTTGGAGGATGGTCACCTGAAGGTCCGAGGCAAAATGTCCCTGACTGTTAAACTGTTCCCTGACTGGGAGGGAACACTCCTGTTTGTTGATTGTTGTGCCGTGTCCCTTGATCCATTGGTGTCGCCTCTGCTTGCTCTCGCCAATTTACTAAGCCTTAGGGCATCCTAGCCTGTGTGTATGAGATAGACAACGTTGGCCAAGTCACATGCTGTGTACATGGTGGGTGGTGTCCCCACATGTAATGGTGGTATCCATGTCGACACTCTGACACATCTTGCAGTGGTTTCCGTGACAGAGTTATATGGTGTTGTGGTCGATATTGTTCTGAAAGCCAGGCAGTTTGCTGTGAACAATGGTCTGTTTAAGGTTTGGCAGTTGTTTAAAGGCAAGAAGTGGAGGTGCAGGGAAGGTCTTGGCGAGGTGCTCATCCTCATCGATAACGTGTTGCAGGCTGCGAAGAACATGGCATAGTTTCTACGCTCCCAGGAAGTACTGGACAATGAAGGGTAACACAGCAGTTGCATCCTGTGTCTGTCTCCTGAGGAGGTCATTACAGTTTCTCCCTGTGACATGTCAGAATTGGCGATTGATGAATTGAGCATCATACCCTGATCTTATGAGGGCACCTTGAGGTATCCATTACATTCCTCCTCATCTGAACAGATCCTGTGTACACATGGGGCTTGTCTTTAGGGGATGGCTGTTTCGATAGGTTTAGGGTGGAAGCTTTGAGAAATGCAGCATTGTGAGATTATCCGTGGGTTTGCAGCAGAGTGAGTTACTGAGGTGTCCGTCCTTAATGGGAATGCGTGTTTTCAGGAATGAGACAGATACTAAAGAGTAGTCCATAGTAAGTCTGATGGTGGGATGAAACTTGTTAATACCACTGTGCAGTTGTTTCAGTGACTCCTCACCATAGGTCCAGAGGAAGAAAATATCATCAATATATCTGGTGTATAGCGCAGGTTGGAGGTCCTGTGCAGCAAAGAAGTCTTGTTCAAACTTGTGCATGAAAATGTTAGCATATTGGGGTGCAAATTTGGTCCCTGTGGCTGTTCCGTGTGCCTTAAGTTATCTCGAGAATGTGATGTGAAAGAAGTTCTGCGATTTACATATTAATGAACCAAAACCTGCAACCCATTCTAAAAGATTAAAGACTTCACAGCGATCTAAGTTTGTTCAATATATCATTTTAATTGCATGACCACTGTGATCTTTTGCTATAAATTCTATGTCTTATGATCCTGCCCCACTAGTTACCTGATGAAGGAGCAGTGATCAGAAAACTAATGCTTCTAAATAAACCTGTTGAATTATAATCTGGTATTGTTTGAGTTTTAATTTTGTACGTTAGTAAAACCTATAATTATCTCAGGACAAAGACTTGAAACGAATACGGATTTTGCATTTTAATCAGCAGTCTCCCTCCTAACTGATTAAAGGTTTCAACAAGGGCACCTAGTTTTAAAATTGTTGACTTTTTGTTTATAAATACTGTGTCTTATACCTCACTATCTTACCATGCCTGGGGAAGGAGCACAGCTCCGAATGCTTGCAATTTCAAATAAATTTCCAACCATGAACTATAACCTGGTGTTGTTTGATTTTTGGCTTTAGCCACTCAGTCCATCTCTGACATCTCCAGAATATGTCACTTTTTTAAAGTGGCAATGCTCTTACTGTGGTAAAATAACTTCTATTTTCAAAAGTCATTTCTTTCTTTCTTCTTCAGCCTGCCCATCATGTTATATACTTAATTCTGTAATCTGCTGCCACAAATCCTCCTTTGTCTTTGTTGTGTTTAGGGCTTAGCTAGTTGTTAATAGTAGAGGGTAGATCACTGGTGGTAGAGGATAGATCACTGGTGAGTCTAAACGGGCAAGGTTTGACACATTTCCCTTGCATCACAAGGAAGTTTATTACGTGACAGCAACAGGTACAGTTTGCATTAACTTAGGACTATCACGATCTGAGCAGAACACATTACTTCCTTTCAGGAACTCATGCCCATCTCCACTGCCTCTACTCAAAGTCTGTGTGAAAGCATCGGTCCAGGCAGCAACATTAAGGTAATCTTTACAGAACTATGATCTTTTACCTCAGAAGTACGATCCCATTTCATGAGGAGAGTGAGCAGAAAATTGGTACAAAAACATGATGAACATTTGTCATCCGCAAAAAAACTTTCTCACTGTATGTTATAAAACATTATTTGGAGATGCCGGTGTTGGACTGGGGTGTACAAAGTTAAAAATCACACCTGACAATCACCTGATGAAGGAGCGTCGCTCTGAAAGCTAGTGTGCTTCCAATTAAACCTGTTGGACTATAACCTGGTGTTGTGTGATTTTTAACTTTGTTATAAAATAAGTATTTTCTATTTCTTTCTTACTTTCATTTGAATAAAAATTGTTGGGCATTTGGTGAAATTAAGCAAAGACGATGCTTACCCACAGTCGCAAACTGAGTGTCGAGTCCCAGAGTTAGCAGCATGAGGAAAAATAAAACGGACCATAAAGGTGCCCATGGCAACTGTGCAAGGGCCTCTGGGTAGGCAATGAAGACCAAACCAAAATCTGATGAATGAATTGAATTGACATTATGTAACTAACGGTGCTGAAAATAGAGAAATGCTGAAAATTGATGTAATCACAGGAACATACAAATTCTTGCAGAAATAAAAGAAACTCTTCTGCCAAGTATCATCAACGAGCCACAAAATGACGTGACCCACTCTCACTAGTATCCTTACATACAGATAAGGAAGGACACCACTTCGACTGGGACACCACATCCATCATAGGACGAGCCAAACAGAGATACGCACAAGAATTCCTAGAAGCATGGCATTCCAACTGGAACTCTATCAACAAACACATTGACTTGGACCCCATTTACCACCCCTGAGGAAAAAAAAAACAGGAAATGACACCACCAACCCAAAGAAACCCAAACATCTAAATAGAAAGCAGGAAACATCAGCAGTGCTTCGTCCGGAGGCTCACTGAAGATGTTACCTAATATGGTGACGAAACATCTGAAAATGAACCTTCCAGCTCAGCGAGCAAACCTACATTCAGGTGCATTAAGATGTAATATTACCAACATTGTCTTTGGTTTCGACCTCAAACACCAGCTAGAATAGGATTTTAGAGTTAAGTGATAAACACAAATGGGTTGCAGGTGATTTAAAAGGAATGTTGAGTAACAATCTCGAGAAACCCAACATTGCTATTGAACCTTTGTTGTTCAAAGAACTGAAGAGATTAAAAAGGAAGTTAACACTAACAAAGTATCTAACTAGTGGGATGATTTATGGGATCGGGGTACATGTGTACAAATTCACCCTTGGATTCATCTTTTAGCACATGTTGCCGTGTCTCTTAATTTTTAAAATGTTTTTAAATGTTTTTTTACAGTTCAGCTTTTTGAATAGAAAAGAGAAATAGCACAACAGTTAACCACAGAATTGATGTTACACAGGTGAAATTTTAATTATTTGTGACAGTGTAATGTTAGTCATACAGCATTAGTTAGTTTGACTGAATTCAAATACTTCCCTGTGAGAGAGAGGTTGGTCTTGGTTTGTGATGCATTTCACTTGGGAGGCTTCAGGATCAACAGGAAGCCCTGTGGTGAGGTGACCAGCATCAGAAATGGCTATGATACTGGTTAAGAGCTACAATCAAGCATGCTGGTAATTTTGGCCAAGCTAGTAAACTCTGACCTCAATTAAAACTGCAGCCAGCACCTGCAGTTTCTCCTGTTGACCAAATAAGGTAAGTGTCCTATTGGTCTCGAAACATGCTCGCTTATATGGAGAATGGAATTTGGCTGTTTATAGCTTGATGTATATAATTGGGAGTTGTTTACTAGCATTGGACAGTGTGATCAGGATTTGATTGATTCATTGGCTGAGTGCCAGAGAACTTTCTGGAGACTGAGCACATTTTTGGGATAAAAGTTAGCGAAATAAAAGGATTTTCTGAGAAGGATCCTCCATATCATATTGGAAAAGCATGTGCCCTGAAGTAATCTTCAGAGAGAACAAAGAACGATAAGGCAGGAATAACATGGAGAACAAAGCTGGCCACTTCACTCAAATTGAGATAGTATTTGATCGAAGCCAAATTTATTGAGTTAAGGTTAGATTTAGGGTTAAATGTGGATTAACTTCACTTCACTTAAAACTGAAGTTAAATGAAGTGAGTCAAGGTTGAAGTTACATTAGATGAAGTAAGAAGGAAATGTTACAATGAACGTGTGTTTTATATTAAGTATTGATACTTAAAGAGTCAAATAAAGAAGGGGTTGTTTATTTAAGTTCTGAGTCAGTTCCCTGCTTTTAGTCTGTCACACAGGGAAGAATACCTGGACAAACGGTACTTCTTTTCAGGCACTGACACAGTAAATCTGATCTATGAGTTAAATGTGTGGCTGAGTCCCTCCTCATTGAGCAAGATTAAAAATCACACAACACCAGGTTAAAGTCCAACAGGTTAACCCAACTATAACCTGTTTGGACTATAAACTGGTGTTGTTTGATTTTTAACTTTGTCGACCCCTGAACTTCCACATCACTGAGCAAGGTGACAAAAGAAAAGCCTCTTTCAAACCTCTTCCTTCTGTGATCTGTCTGGTGTATAACGTGGGAGGGATTTCCTCACCACTGTTCTGGAGATTCAAAAGGATCATTCACACTGGCTTGGTCTGGCCATCTGTTGAACGATTTCTTTGACTCAGTTGCTTTCACTGAGGGGGTCAGAATCCTCACAGTCACAGCATCTGTCTGTCAATCCCACATTAATGTGCAGAATTCCGAGCATGTCGTCCCACAGAATTCAGGAACCAGCTTGTGTTATGTTTTCCAATTGGTGAGAGCACCATTAAATACAGGAAAGCAAGAGAGGAGAGGTGGGTTTTACTTTCATTATTAATTCAAAGAATGAGGGTATCACTGTCTAGGCAGCATTTATTGCCCATTCCTAATTGCCCAGAGGGCAGTTGAAAGTCAACCACATTGCTGTGGGTCTGGAGTCACATGTAGGCCAGACCAGGTAAAAATGGCAGATTTCTTCTTGCCAATGGGGGATGGATAACTCACTATTTAGACAGATAGCATGTTATTCAGATGGACACCAACAGTGAGCAGTTCAGCCTACCTCCTCGCCTTGTCCCATTGTAATATTACAACATGAGTCTGGGCACAGTGACCCTTGAAAAATCAAGACTGCAACTTGCATGTGAAGAAAGGATGGGTGGGAGTTATGTGAAGAAAACCTTTACTCGTCAGTCACAGAGAGGGGAGTTAAGAAAATGAAAATGTGGGTAGGGCTAGTGACTATAGATAGAAATTACAGTTCACCAAAAACACCTGGCTTTAACTGCAATGTGATAAACCAACCTGTACAAATGCTCAGGGAGAGCTGGGTTGCCCATTAAAGGGCCTTAATTGCACATTTGACTGCGTTATTTATACACACTTTCAAAGTCTGCATCAGTTCGATGGGTTTCTCTGACTTCCTGCGTGTTCCAGTTTGAGCAAAATCAAACCAGAGGAAATGTCAGTTTGTTCACATTCAGTGAGAGATTATTTTTTACACTTTGGGGATTTTCTCAATCACAGAAGGATGGGTGGGATTGTAGCTATCTTCCAATATCCCCAACACTGGCACAGGTAATAGCCTGCTGTTTATTGGCATGTTGAACAGGTTAAACAGCAGAGCGGCTAGCAGTGATGAGGGGAGCTGTGTAGTGAGATGGGTTTAGGTGAGAGAGGGATACAGCTCACTGAATAACTTTGCACAATCCAGGCAGAGATAGACATGGAAGAAATGAGGACTGCAGATGCTGGAGATCAGAGTCAAAAAATGTGGTGCTGGAAGAGTACAGCCAGTCAGGCAGCATCTGAGGAGCAGGAGAGTCAATGTTTTAAGCATAATCTCTTCATCAGGAATGTTGGGGGGGGGTGCCCAAGGGAGCTGAGAGATAATGGGAGGGGCTTGGGTCTCAGGGGAAGGTAGTTAGGAATGCAATAGGTGGATGAAGGTCGGGGTTGATGGTGATAGGTCAGAGTGGAAGGTGGAGCAGATAGGTGGGAAGGAAGATGGAAAGGTAGGACAGTTCAAGAGGGTGGTGCCAAGTTGGAGGGTTGGATCTGGGATAAGGTGGGGGATGGGAGATGAGGAAACTGGTGAAGTCAATGTTGAGGCTGTGTGGTTGGAAGGTCACAAGGCAGGATATGAGGTGGTCTTTGTCCAGAAATCAGGTGGTTAGGATTTGGCGGTGGAGGAGGCCCAGGATTTGCATGCCCTTGGTGGAGTGGGAGGGGGATTGGCTACAGGGCGGTGAGGTTGTGTCCTTGAGACAGGACTGAATAGTAACATTTCAGGCAGTTCAGGTGTTTGCCAGCTGATGGCAGTAGCTACAGCCTCCTAGTACATGTTCTGTTCTCTTATACCCTGAACACTTCAGCCTCTCACACTTCCAGAGATGGTCAAACATAACGTTTGAGGTTTCCTCATGGTCAGTCAACAAATGCAGCAAAAAGGTGACTGCAAATTTGCTTTTCATGGCCAGCAAGTACGTGAACTGATGCAAAGTCATTCGGAATGATCACTTGGCATTGTGTCTCAGACAGATTTCCCACTGCGACACAGCACCATTGTGAGCACATCTTTGGCAATCCATGCACCCTAGGTTATACAGTCATAGGGTCAGCATAGAAAGAGGCCTTTCAGCCCATATGTCTATATCAATCATCCGGCATATATCTACTTTCATCCCGTTTCCCAGCAATTGGTCTACAGCCCTGAATTCTGTAGTTATTCAAGAGTTCATCTAAATTCATCTGAAATACTGTAATGGTTTCCACCTCTAATACCTATCAGGCATTTTCCAACGTTATATTTCATCTGCCAAAAATTTTGCTCATATACTTCACCTATATATATATATATATATATATCTGTGGAGTCTTTGTGTCCACATCACTTATTTGTGTCATCTGCAAACTTGACTAAAATACATCCACTTTCTTCAACAAACTCATATAGGATTGCAAATGATTGTTGCCCCCTCACTGATCCCCATGGGACACCACTGGTTACAGATCACCATCCTGAAAATACATCTTTGTCCCAACTCTCTGTCTTCCATTAGTTATGTATCATTTATCCATGCTAACACATTACGTTCAAATGTGACTGTCTTTCAATTGCCCTCTGGGAAATTAAGAATGTACAATTAATGCTGGCCACGTCCCATGAATAAATATTTGAATAAATTTATTTTTATCTTGTATAAGGTTTAAAGCAGCTGCAGCGGAGATAAGAAGATTGCAAAGATAATTGATTTGAATTGAATGGAATTGAATTTATTGTCACATGTACCGAGGCACAGTGAAAAGCTTTCCCTTGCAAGCAATACAGGCAGATCACAGAGTTAAGTAGCATAGATAAGTAACTAATAGGTAAACAGTGGCAAAAACAAAAACACAGGTACAGGCAGATGTTAAGAACTTGTGAGTCCATTCAATATTCTAACAACAGTAGGATAGAAACTGTTTTGAAACCAGCTGGTGCGTGTGTTCAGGCTTCTGTACCTTCTCCCCGATGGTAGAGGTTGGAGAAAAGCATTGCCAGGGTGGGATGGATCTTTGAGAATCCTGGCGGCCTTTCCTTGACAACGGGCCTGGTAGATGGATTCTATAGATGGGAGGTTGGCCTTTGTGATCGTCCGGGCCGAGTTCACCACTCTCTGTAACTGTCTCTGATCTTGGATGGTACAGTTGCCATACCAGGCAGTGATACATCCAGACAGAATGCTCTCGATGATGCACCTAGAAAGGTTGAAAAATGTGTTGCTGGAAAAGTGCAGCAGGTCAGGCAGCATCAAAGGAGCAGGAGAATCGACATTTCGGGCATAAGCCCTTCTTCAGGAAGTTGGCAAGGGTATTTGCCATCATGCCGAATTTCCCCAGCTGCCTGAAGAAGAAGAGACATTGTTGGGCCTTTGTAACCAGTGCATCCACATGAAGAGTCCAAAAAAGCTTGTTGTGGATGACCGCTCCCAGGAGCTTGACACTCTCCACTTGTTCCACCTCTGTGCTGTTAATGTGTAGGGGGGCATGAGTAACATCCCGCCGAAAGTCGATAATGAGTTCCTTGGTTTTGCCAGCATCGAGAGCTCGGTTGTTCTCAGTGCACCATTTTTCCAGATCGTCAACCTCCCTTCTGTAGTATGTTTTGTCGCCATCTGAGATTCAACCGAGTAGGTTGGTGTCATCACCATAATGAAAAGAATATAAATTGGTATTATTTCTGACTACACAACAGGATCTTAACAACGCGTTTTCTCAACCACTTGCAGGTATAGCTTTGTACAACGATAATGCCATGCTCTTCATTTAACCCCTTTGTTCTGTAGAGGTTGTGCAGACTGCTTAGATCCATGTCCTCATTGCTCTTGGTTGCTAACCTTAGAGTTTTGCAGCTGGAAAGGGCCTCAGCAATACCTAGTTCAGCTTCATCTATGCAGGGGCATTCTGAGCCCTTAGAAGTCAAGGCAGGTTATATTTCACTGAGGTACTGTTGGGTAAGAGGAAAAGGAGGGTGATGTAGAAATACTTTAAACTGAGTCACTGTCTCCACACCTCTTTTTACCACTTCCTTCGTGCCTTAGCTCCATGTAAAGGTGAGAGCTTTCCTGCAAATCAGGGCAGAATTGTATGGTGTTAGAAAAACACAGCTGGTCAGACAGCATCAGGGGAGCAGGAGAATTGACGTTTCAAACATGAGGCCTTCATCAGGAATTCCTGATGAAGGGCTCATGTTCGCAATATTGATTCTCCTGCTCCTTGGATTCTGTGCTTTTCCAGCACCACACTTTCCAACACTGATCTCCAACATCTGCACTCCTCACTTTCTCCTGCAAATCAATGCAGCATTATAAAGCTGAGATACCGGCTGTCCTATCAATTCTGGCAAGGATTTGGGGCATCAATAGGCAGTGCAAATGGAGCCAAGAAATGAATGCATTCAGTTCATAACCTCATTTGATAGATCTCCCTGGCAAAAGACATCATTGCAATGCCTTACATCTCTGTCATCTTCTCTGTAATTGCATTCTGTTTTTTGGGTGGGGGGGATAACTGTCAGTGCATATTCTATGCTGGTGTTCAGCACCTCTCCTTATTGTTGACTGAATGCATTTCCGGTTGAGTAGAACTTCAAAATGGGCTGCGTATTTCAGCACAGACTCTCAAGAGCTGCCCCGGCCTCTATCAGCTGCCTGTTCTTCCTTTCAGTGTGTTAGGTGCAAACCTGATTATCTGTCTTCATCTCCAGGCAAAGTTGCAAGGTGAAATCTTACGGATGTCTGAGGAACATGGGCTCTGGTGAGATGTGCAGCGGAATCAGGCAAACAGAGCAACTCGCTGCATCTTTTCCGGCATTTGCTGAGCACTGCGGCAGAGTTGCTGGTTAAGAGGGATTATTGCTTGTTAAACATGTAACTAATGCCACAGCTCACCTCATTAAAATTCAGCTTGCTACCTGAACCAACATGGCGAACGGTCAGATGTAGATGTTGGTACCTGACACCTTCAGTTCATACTAGCTGAGGAACCTCCATATGTCTCTGCACTGAAAAGCATCCCAGGGCACTATCCAAATGCACCAGCAAGTGGAGTACAGAGAACCAGAATGGGCATCATTCAGGTATAACACTGGGGCTGAGGGGACAGGGAGAAGAGTTGGAGGTGCGGTTCAATATGTTGGGTTTCCACATGAGTGCAAATATGCTGTGTGATAGAGCAAAATAAAAGGGGACATGGAGGCTCTGAGGGTTAGGGTTAAGTTTAGGGTTAGGGTTAGGGGTGCCTGATAACCAGGCAGAGGTTGGTGCTGATGGTGTCCACCAGTCTCTGACCATCACTTGCTGTTCTCTAGATGCAAGTGCTACTAGAAAAATGACTGGGTCGGGTGGAATCAATGTCACTTCCTTGTTGAAAACACAGGATCCACGTCTGCTGGACGTTAGGAAACTGAAGGGGCAAATACACGAAGCATGGGTTTGAAAACCCCAGTTATATTTCTTTGCACATATGCAACATATGCAGAGTGAACATGCCTAGGCATTGCCTACTGCTCAAAGATGGAAGCCATTGATGCTAACTAATCTAACTTTGCCATTTCAGTGATGCAGAAGTTAGAGGTTAAAAAGGAGGTGAATGCTGGCCAACAGGGTCCTGGAATTTATGGAACTTCTGAAGGTGAGCATAGGATGAGGGGAGCATCTCTGCGTTATATCCCGGGTCAGTATGATGTTGAATTCTTGTGCATGCAATGACAAATTTCATGGTTGATATGAAGGGGGAGGGGTTTGGAATGTGGCACTGGGCACCGGGGAAAGAGCAGCAGTGACTTAGAGCGAGGGTTCAGACAGGATGTAGCTAGGCACAGATAAACTGTGTGATCTGGTGGTTCAAGAGCCACGAGGGTGAGAGAGTGGGGTTGTACGGATGAGAGAGTAAATCTCCATTTAGAAAATTTATTTGTGTTACCATGTCCCTCCAGTGCTTTGGGTCAAAAGCTAGAAATTAGGATTAGAGTAAGCAGACAGAGCAGCATAGACATGAGGATCAAAATAACTCCTTCTATGCTCGAAACATCTTTGAGTCCCTGAGTCTATAAAGACTTTTAAAGAAGTGTATCTTCTATCTGTACTTCTTTTAGTCTTTGTATCTGCGTTGCAGCTGACAACTATATTGCTTTTTAATGGAGCAACTGTTAGCAATAGTGGTTTAATAAACAAACCTTCATCTTGATTAAAGCTTTCCTGTTCTTAATTTTTAAACTGGAGCACACAAAAATAACTAAAACAAAATGGTCGCCAGGATTGATGTATTGATACGTTGAAATATTGCTTTGTTTTTCAAGAGCACGGATTAAACTTGAAATGTGGAAGCCGATTTTAAACTTAGCAATTAACTTTGCAATTCATGCAGCCAGGAGAAAGTGAGGACTGCAGATGCTGGAGATCAGTGTCGAAAAGTGTGGTGCAGGGAAAGCGCAGCAGGTCAGGCAGCATCTGAGGAGCAGGAAAGTCAACATTTCAGGTATAAGCCTTTCATCAGGTATGGAGAGTCAAAGTGTCGGGTGAGAGCCCTGATAAGTCGACTCTCCTACTCCTCAGATGCTGCCTGACCAGCTGTGCTTTTCCAGTGCCACACCTTTTTTATTCAGGCCATGGACAATTAACTTCCTGTCAAAACCAGACAGGCCTGGAGCTGCCTGGCCAAGTGTTAACGTCCACATTGTTTCAGAACAAACCGTTGTTTCCACTTCCAGTGAAACTGCTTTGTTAGAAAACTGCTACACAGACTTGGTGGTGCCCAGCTCAGTCGGAGGCCAGAGACATAGCATGACAAGTACAGCACTTGACAGTTGAAGGTTCAAAACCGTGTTCTGCTCCCTCCAAATATGGAAAATTGTCACCTCAATGAATCTTTCTGCCTCCCAACTGATGCTAGTGTTGGACATGGGCCACAGAGCCATTGAGAACAGCACTAAGAGGGGAATAAAAGAGAGCTCTGGCTCACTCTGCTTTTTGCACCTTCTTCAACAGAGAGACGACCTTGGCGAGACCATCCAAAGACCCCAGAACCAGCCCTAAATGAGAGGGGAAGCCCAAATTGATGACCGCAGATCCTGAAACATCAGCCAACCTTTGAAAACTGAGGAACAGCCTGTCTCAACCTTAGTGAATGGAAACCAGCCCTTTCAACAAACAGTTCAGATTATAGCGATAGGGCCCTGTGGATAGGGTGTAGGGAATACTTGGAAATGCGTGCCAGAAGTAGATAGCTAGTGTTGATTTGAAACTGCTTACTTAGAGATTTAAGACTATTTACTGAAAAGTCCTGTGAAGAAATTGATAGAATTGAACTAATATATGATTAGATTAGATTACTTACAGTGTGGAAACAGGCCCTTCGGCCCAACAAGTCCACACCGACACTATATATAATAGTAGTCTGCTAAATACTGTTTTTCCTTGATAAAGTATTCAATAAAGTTGTATTTTTTATTCATTCACGGGATGTAGATGTCACTGACCAGGCCAGATTTTATTGCCCATCCCTAATTTCCCAGAGGGCAGTTGAGAGTTAACCACGTTGCTATGGGGCTGGAGTTACATGTAGGCCAGACCAGGTAAGGATGACAGTTTCTTTCTCTAAAAGGCATTAGTGAAGCAGATGGGTTTTTAAAACAACTAGCAATGGTTTCACAGTCATCAGTAGACTCTTAAATGGTGGTACACGTACCAACTGTTTCACTTTAAAACAAAGGAAACAAAACAAGCTGTACAGATTTGCATATCATGGAACACTCTGTAGCCATGCCTACTGAAGTGAGTACATGAGATATAAAATACTCAAGAGGATGAGACCAAGTGACAGAGGAGAATGAAAAATTAAGGATGTGAGGAAATGCACAGACCTTGATGGGTGCAACTGCAGGGTATGTTATAGTGAGGTGATGGAGTAGGCTGCAGGAGGCAGAGTGAGGGGGTGACAATGATGTCAACAGTGGGAGGTCGGTGAATGTGCAACTACGCTCCCTTTTCCTGACCTTGTGATGGCATTAAAATGTTTCCTATGCTGAATTCAGGAGCTTGTCGTGACTCTCCTGCTGCTGACCACCTGAGCAAATCCTGCTGCTTGCATCTCGACAGTAGGATTTCTCCTCTCGTTGGTGTGAAACAACTTCCCACCTTCTCCCAGCCCCAAACAGCGTGTGGAGGGAGGTGGTACTGAACTGTGGGGGACACTTCGAAAGTCGCAACTCCATTCTGGAATTTCCTGCTCTTTCCTTCCCAACTTCGGCTCCCTCAATTTTCCTCTTTTAATTTGTCCTTTAAATGTTGCAGTAGTGATTGTCTCCTGCAGGGCAACATCATGCGCTTTGGTGCGGATTGGATCACAGGTAAAATTATAACCAAGTGACTGTGTCGTTGACTGATATTCTGACAACACTTTGCCTGATTCATATCAGGGTCCCAGTTCATCAATCCATTAATATCAGAGATATTCCACAGTAATGCCATCTCAAATGTAGTATACCCAAATGGTCTGACTGGGAATGTAGACTACATTACACTGCAGTGTCACACAGACCTTTTCTCGAACTACCTGCCGGAGCAACTTCCAATGACCATTCACAATGGGATCTGCAAGAAGAATGTCAGGAAGTTGTGGCTCTGCACACTGACTAGGAAGTTAGCATCAAGCCAGCCCCTAGATGCCACAGCTCAATTTTGCATTGTTAAAGTAATTAATTCACTGTAATTATGGTTTTTCACCCCTCTGAGGCAGAGTACCTTGCCTGCATGAAGTGCTGGCCATCTGATCAGAAACAATGGGAACCAGTTGTGCTACAATCCTATTTGGCTGCATGTTCTGCAACCAATCCTTCCTTCAATACAATCGGAACCTTGGGGCTGCCTTAAGTGCTGGAAGATTAACCGCTACATTGCAATGAGTATACAGGACCAGGATTCAGGCAGCTTGAGCCTGTTCTGCCATTCACTGAGATTGTGGCTGATCTGTGGCCTAATTCCAGATACCTGTATTTGACCAATGTCCATTAATACCTTTGCTTAACAAAAACATATCTACCTCAACTTTAAACTCTCAGTAACTTACCTATAGTCTCTTCTGTGCCTAGCCACAAGTCAGGAGTGTGATGAAATATTCCCCACTTGGCTGGATGGGCACAGCTCCAACAACACTTAATAAGTTCAAAGTTTGTGAGAAGATTTGTAGCTCGGTGCTTGTTGTTGTGGTTCTGTTCGCCGAGCTGGGAATTTGTGTTGCAGACGTTTCGTCCCCTGTCTAGGTGACACTCTCAGTGCTTGGGAGCCTCTTGTGAAGCGCTTCTGTGATGTTTCCTCCGGCATTTATAGTGGCCTGTCCCTGCCTCTTCCGGTTGTCAGTTTCAGCTGTCCGCTGTAGTGGC
>NC_057724.1:6507428-6616751 GCF_004010195.1 Chiloscyllium plagiosum
GCAGATTCAAACCACTACAAATGCCGGAGGAAAGATCACAGAAGCGCTTCACAGGAGGCTCCCAAGCACTGAGGATGTCACCTAGACAGGGGATGAAATGTCTGCAATACAAATTCCCAGCTCGGCGAACAGAACCACAACACTTAATAAGTATACACCTGTCAGGCAGGGAGGAAGTGGTCGAGCGAGGGAGCTGTGGATTACTAAAGAAATTGAATCTCTTGTCAAGAGGAAGAAGAAGGTTTATGTTAGGATGAGACGTGAAGGCTCAGTTATGGCGTTTGAGAGTTACAAGTTCGCCAGGAAAGCCCTAAAGAGAGAGTTAAGAAGAACCAGGAGGAGACATGAGAAGTATTTGGCAGGTAGAATCAAGGAAAACCCTAAAGCTTTCTATCGGTATATCAGGAATAAAAGAATGACTAGGGAAAGATTAAGGCCAATCAAGGATATTAGTGGGAAGTTGAGCGTGGAGTTCGAGGACATGGGGAAGTGCTAAAATGAATATTTTTCATCAGGATTCACACTGGAAAAAGACAATGTTGTTGAGGAGAATGCAGCTACTAGACTAGATGGGATTGAGGTTCACAAGAAGGAGGAGATAACAATTCTGGAAAGTGTGAAAATAGATTATTCCCTGGGCTAGATAGGATTTATCTTAGGATTCTCTGGGAAGCCAGAGAGGAATTTGCAGAGCCTTTGGTTTTGATCTTTATGTCCTCATTGACTAGGAATAGTGTCAGAAGACTGGAGGATAGCAGACGTCCCCTTGTTCAAGAAGAGGAGTAGAGACAACCACGGTAACCCTGATAGACAAGTGAGCCTTACTTTGGTTGTGGATAAAGTGTTGGAAAAGGTTATAAGGGATAGGTTTTGTAATCAGCTAGAGAGGAATAAAGTGATTAGGGATAGTCAACAAGGTTTTGTGAAGGGTAGGTCGTATCTCACAAACCTTATTGAGTTCTTTGAAATGGTGAACAAACAGGTGGATGAGGATAAAGCGGTTGATGTGGTGTATATGGATTTCATTAAGGTGTTTGATAAGATTCCCCATGGTAGGCTATCGCACAAAATACAAAGGCATGGGATTGAAGGTGATGTAGCTGTTTGGATCAGAGGTTGGTTAGCTGAAAGAAGACAGAGGGCAGTGATTGATGAGCAATGTTCATCCTGGAGTTGAGTTACGAGTGGTGTATAACAAGGATCTGTTTTGGGTCCACTGCTGTTTGTCGTTTTTATAAATGACTTGGATGAGGGTGAAGAATCATGGGTTAGTAAATTTATGGATGGCACAAAGATCGGCAGAGTTGTGGATAGCGCTGAAGGATGTGGCAGGCTACAGAGGGACATAGACAAGCTGCAGAGCTGGGCTGAGATGCAGCAAATGGAGTTTATTACAGAAAAGTGTGAGGTGATTCACTTTGGAAGGTACAACAGGAATAAAGAGTACTGGGCTAATGGTAAGATTCTTGGACTGTAGATGAGCAGAGAGATCTTGGTGTCCATGTGTAGAGATCCCTGAAAGTTGCCACCCAAGTTGATAGGGTTGTTAAAGCAGCATACAGTATGTTAGCTTTTAGGTAGAAGGATTGAATTTCAGAGTCACGAGGTCATGCTGCAGCTGTACTAAACTCTGGTGCAGCTGCACTTGGAGTATTACGTACAGTTCTGGTCACCACATTATGGGAAGGATGTGGAAGCTTTGGAGAAGATTCAGAGGAGATTTAATGGGATGTTGCCTGGTATGGAGGGAAGGTCTTATGAGGAAAGGCTGAGGGACTTGAGGCTGTTTTTGTTAGAGAAGAAGGTTGAGAGGTGACTTGATTGTGACATACAAGATAATCAGAGTGTTAAATAGGGTGGACAGGGAGAGCCTTTTTCCTCGGATGGTGATGGCTAGCTTGAGAGGACATAGCTTTAAATTGAGGGTTGATAGATATAGGACAGATGTCAGAGTCAGTGTCTTTACTCAGAGAGTTGTAGGGGCATGGAACACCCTGCCTGCAACAGTAGTATACTCACCAACCTTAAGGACATTTAAATGGTCATTGGATAAACATCTGGATGAAAATGGAATAGTGTAGGATAGATGGGCTTCAGATTGGTTCCACAGGCCAAAGGGCCAAAGGGCCAAAGGGCCTGTACCTGCGCTGTAATGTTCGATGGTCTATGTAATTCACAAAGGCACTATGGCCAGCATTTTCTATATCCACAACTACGACCATCTAGTTGGACAAGAGTAGCGGGAATACATCGGAACGCCACACCTACATGCTTCCCTCCCGACTTGGATATATGTCACTGTTCCTTTGCTGTCACTGGGTCAAAATCCTGGGCCTCCCTCCACGTCAGCATTGTGGGTGCTCCTACATTTCAAGAATTGCAGGACTTCAAGAAAGCAGCTCATCACTATCTTACCTGGAGCGTTTAAGGGTGGGCAATAAATGTTGGCATTGCCCAACCAGGGGCTCACAGCTTGGTAAAAAAAAATAAAATTACATTTTCAGTTCAAAGTGGGCTTTTACTTGGGTAATGAAGAGGCATTTATTATAGAAAGGATTACCTAAAAGTAAGATTAGTTTAAAGCTGGTTCACTAAATTAACACTCGATAAGAGACATTGTTGCCTCCTGATAGATAATAATAGCTCTATGCTACATTGCAGTAGATTATCGAACAAACTGGTGTAGAACCAACATTGGCCAACTTCGAACTGATTAGCTCCTCCCAGAGACAATCATTTATCTTTTCATTGGTGGAGCTACTCTAGTGTGGATGTATCATTTCTTATACAGCAGCCCAATAGGCCTCTAGTTGGCCATCAAATGACCAATTAAGGGCCTCTTTCAGCCTGAGAGGGGCTAGGTCAGCTGCCACATACACAAGTAGAATATCATTGGTAGTGGCAAAATGGCAGACATCCCACCTCCTGACATCCAATCAATTTTAAAGGCCCTTAGTTTTCCCACTCCTTCGTGGGAACAAATAAGTTCTTGACCCACGCTGGAATCCACCATTTTTTTGTAAGCATGTGACGACTGGATCTCTTCAAAGAGCTGATCTGTATCTTTTTATTTCTGTGATCCTGCTTATTATAGAGTTATAGAGTTATACAGCATGGATCCTTCATCCAAGCAGTCCACACCCCACAAAGTCCAAACTATACTAGCAACTGGATTGAACAGTTTGCTAACTTATCTTTAACAAGTCCCGATTTGTTCCAAGTGTTTGAAACTCACACATAAATTATTGCAGGTGATTATATTCATATGCAGCCTGCTTTTCATCTCATTTTCTCAAATTTAAGGGGCAAAGGCCGAATAAATAGTTCTGTCACTCTCAATTCATTCCAAACCATTACACAGCTTCGATCGCTAGCCACTATTACCCAAGCATCGTATGAAATGTTAGAATGCAAACATCATTTGGCACCAAAGGTCTTACTTTGATTCTGAGTACTGATTATGGTGTCTGTAAAGTGGATCATATAAAATTGATAATTCATTTAAGAAGAGTCATACCGGGCCTTGATACATTAACTGTTTCTCTCTCCGCCAATGTTACCTGCTAGGTTTCTCAGAGTTCTCAGGTGTTTGTTATTCACTTCAGAGAACAGATTAAAGCTGTGCGGCCCGAGTTGATATTTTTACCAGCTCTAGTTTACCTGACTGTGCAACCTCTGAAACAGGCTTGTCTTGTACATGAGCCATGTGTCCAAGGATGGAGAAGATGACAAATCCAGCAAACACACTCGTAGCACAATTTACAATGCAGACCACGATGGAGTCTCGGTAACAGTTGTTGTGGAACTTGTTGTAGGATGACAGAGTTATTAAACTGCCGGAACCCAATGCAAGAGAATAGAAAATCTGTGTTGCGGCATCTTTCCAGACCTGGTAAAAAGAAAGGTGAATTAATCAGCACTGGGAGATTTCATTCGATGGACAAAACTACCTTGAGCATAAGGAACATGAAGTGCATTAGTCCTACAGCTCAATGGTGAATTGACTGAGGGAATCTCCCTTTGGTTAACACTATTTCCATTCAACACTATTTTGTCTCCCTGCCTGCCTCTTCCTCTAATATTGACTTGATTCTCCACTTCAAGTCTGAAAAAGAGTTGATAATTCTATTATTCTGTAAATAGACATTCACATTCCAGTTCTTTTTTTAAACAAAAATAAGATGAGACTTTTCATTACAAAATAAAGGGTGAACTAAAGGGTATCAAAATCCCACTCAATTAAACACCAAGTTTCGATATTCCTCAAAGTAGTGTTGTGAGCCCAACCATTTGCAAGCTGTTACCTCAATGGTGTTCCATAAGGTCAAAGGTGAGGAGATTTGCTGATGATTGCACATTGCTCAGTGCCATTCGCAATTCCCGAGCTACATCTCCTGGAACTCCTGGGGCATGGGCTGGTCCAGGAATGGGGATTCATTGCAGCCCGGAGACTGGGAGACCTTCTAGAAATCTTGGAGAGCTTAAGAAAACCTGAAGCCATGTTTGACAAGAAGGACTGTAAAGTCGAACATTATTTCTTATTTGTCTGCCTTTATATGTTTCTGTCAATTCGACAGAAGATGAAGCTGTAATGAAGCAATTTCTTTTTATTCATGTTGTAATCCAAAATGGTGCAGGATTGTAGCAACAAAATATTTTTGCTGTATTTTCCCAAATACATGTGACAATAAAAATTATTCATTCATTCATTCACCTTGCACTCATCAGAACTGATGTAAAAATGATAAATTTCAAATGGAGCAATAATTCTCTGCAGAAGAGGATGCTGATTCGTTGAGCAATGATCTGATCAAAATGATGATTGTACTGTAGGATATCTTTGATGTGCCCTCCTTTAGCTCGCACAGTGAGCAAATGGCCCAGGTTCCGTCTATGAGGTTACCAATAAGGTGAATAAGCTTTTGGAGGTACAGGCATCCCAAAGTGTATGGGGTGGCATGGTGGCACAGTGGTTAGCACTGCTGCCTCACAGCGCCTGGGGTCTTGGGTGACTGTCTGTGTGGAGTTTGCTCATTCTCCCCATGTCTATCTGGGTTTCCTCCCACCCTCCAAAGATGTGCAGGTTAGGTGAATTGGCCATGCTAAATTGCCCATAGTGTTAGGTGCATTAGTCAGAGGGAAATGGGTCTGGGTGGGTTACTTTTCACAGGGTTGCTGTGAACTTGTTGGGCCAAATGGCCTGTTTACATATTGTAGGGAATCTAATCTATTGTGGCCAGTGAAGGTGGGATTGTGGTAGACAGTCAATTAGATCACTGCCTGTTGATTATTCATATATTCACTGAAGACTACAATTTTCAAAGCTGAAAACTACTGAATCTACATTGTCTGGAAAGTATAAATAGCTCAAAACTTTGACCAGCAGGTGAAGATGGCTATTTCACATGTTGCTAACAGTGACACCATGAGTGGCAACAAAAACAGGAAAAACTCAGCAAGCCTGGCAGTATCTGTAGAGGGAAAGTAGTTAACATTTTGGGTCCAATGACCCTTCTTCAGAACCAATTGGAGCGATGAAAAAGTTGTTTTTTTTTAATGCAGAAGATAGGGTGGGAGGAGAGGGGAGGGGTGAAGGAGTAAATAACAGTTGGGAGATAGAGCCTGAAGAGAGCGAAGAATAGTTGGACAGACAAAGGAGTGAATAATGGTCAACCGAGGAGAATTACTAGCTGCTAATGGGGACTATCAGAAGCTGACATAGGGTTGTGTGTAACAGCAGCACATGTGACGTTGTAACAGAACAGATGCAATGAAGACGGAGGAACTGGGTAAATGGAATAAAGTTTTTACAGGAAGCAGGTGTTAGGATGTATAGTCAAGCTAACTGTCACAGTCAGTGGGTTTGTAGCGGATATAAATGTCCAGCCTATCCCAAGAAACAGAAATGGCAATATCAAGGAAGGGAAGGGAGGCTTTAGAGGTGGACCAGGTCCAGGTGACAATAGGGTGGAAATTTGAAGTGACATTGATAAAGCTTTCCAATTCTGGACAAGAGGGGGAAGCAGCATCGATGATGTAATTGATATACTGGAGAAAGAGCTGTAGGTGGGGGCCAGAATTGGACTGGAACAAGGATTGTTTCATATACTCCACAAAGAGACAGACATAACTGGGGCCCATGCAGAGACTCATGGCCTTCCATTTGACCTGAAGAAAATGAGAAGATTTAAAAGAGAAGTTGCTCAGAGTGAGGACGAGCTCGACCAGATGGAGGAGGGTGGTGGTCGATGGGGACAATTCAGGCCTTCTTTCAAGGAAGAAGAGGCGACCCCTGAGACCATTAAGGGATATGGGGAGAATGCGGGTAAGTGGCATTGAAATGCCCATCCTCCATCATTGAATGGCAGAGTGGACTCAATGAGCCGATGGTCTTACTTCCATTCCTATTACTTATCGTAATATCACCATGAGTGGTATTTTTAACTAACAGAATACTGACGATAAGCTGAACATGCTACCTTCCATAACAAATGAGAAAAGTGCTATGTTTCAGTGCCAGTGTGATACCAGTTGCATAGGCTGCACACCACAATGATTGGTGACTCATATTAAACAGCAAATAATCTTGAGTATTCCAAGAACAACTTTAACGCGCAGTAAAAGATTATCAGCCAGTCTCACAATACAGCAATATCTTTGATTGCTAGAGGTTCCATATATTCATCTGAAGACTCTGTCTTCTGGAAGCACAAAGAACATCTCAAGGACAATAGTGTCATCATGCATGCTCCATGGCAATACTTTAACCAATCAGATTGACTTGCCAAACAATCATTTTCTCTTTATGCAGTATAAGTTATTGTTCCCTTTAAGCTTTAGAAATCTTGTGATTGTGTCCTGACCAGCGCAAGACAAAAAGCTTCAGTGGCACATTTATTTTAGAGTAATTCTTGAATAGTATGCACATTTCAGCGGGGACTAGACTTCACTTGATAGAGATGGAAGTACGAGGTGCTAATGTCAGAGTTAATTGGGAATGGGGGTGTTGGGAGGAGGTTTGAGGGGAGCATCATCAGTAGCACAGAGCAGTAGGCCAAATGACTTGTTCTGCAAGATTATTTTAAGCAACCCAATGTAATCTATCCTCTCTTGATTCCAATCTAATTTAATTGTTTAGCATTCATTCACAGCTCTAACTTCCTGTCAACAACATTCCCTCAAATCTGCATGGGACTAATGATCCTCACATGGTGATCAGCGTCGACAAGGTGATCTGGGAGGTTCTGGAAATCACTGCCATACACAGGCCTCAGGGATCCACATAGGTAAGAAAATTAGAGGCAGCACTGTCTGTCAGCCAAAACCATGGTGTCAAAATTAACACTTTGGAATTCTATAAGAGCTCTCGATTGATCCTGCTGTGCTGGTATTGGATAGGCCAAGGGAGAGGACCATGCCAAGCACCCAGCCAAACAGGGTTCCCTGCCATGGACTGCTGCTTTTGCAGAAGCAACATTTTTATAGGAGGAAATACAAAGAATGGAATCAGTTTCTCTCTTTTTGAACAAACACTTCAAAAGCAACACTTGTCTTTCAGTTGAAATCCTAAGGATTATTCTGGTGTGGCTTACCTCAGCATCAGCCAGTCTGGAGAAGTTTGATTGGCTTCCGATGTAGAATTCAATTCCTTTAGAAGCTCCCTCCAGGGTAACCCCACGGATCAGGAGAATGGTCAGAACCACATAAGGGAACGTCGCAGTGAAATAAACCACCTGAGTGCAGAGAGAAACTTGTTAGATTTCCCTGTACAGTTGGTGAGGCACTGACAATATTAGATCCAATTAAATGGTAAATTAACCGAATTGTGGTTGATGTCGTTGAGAGGGCGGGGGACAGTGTAAGGGGTTAAATTGGCCAACGTCTCACCTCCCCTCCCTTCTCTCACTGTACCTATAAGGGCTCCATCAGTGGCATTACATGATCTGTTTGCCAGTGGGCCACTTCAAGGCATGAAATTGTCAACAATTTTGTATTTGAGGATCTGATCCTGCTGTGCTGGTATTGGATAGGCCAAGGGAGAGGACCGTGCCAAGCACCCAACCAAACAGGGTTCCCTGCCATGGGCCACCTCACAGTGCCAGGGACCCAGCTAAGATTCTAGCCTCAGGCAACTGTCCATGTGGACTTTGCACTTTCTCCCTGTGTCTGCATGGGTTTCTTCTGGGTGCTTTGGTTTCCTCCCACAGTCCAAAGATATGCAGATTAGGTGAATTGGCCATGCTAAATTGCTCATAGTGTCCAGGGATGTGTAGGTTAGGTGCCGTGGTTAGGGGGAAATGTAGAATAATAGGGTAGGGGAATGGGTCTGGGTGAGGTGCTGTTTGGAGGGTCGGTGTGGACTTGCTGGGCTGCCGGGCCTCTTTCCACACTGTAGGGATTCTGGATCTAACTCTAACAGGCTAGCCCCTTTCAACTCCCTTCATCTCAACTAACAGCCAGGGAGAGAGACATCTGTCCCCCTGTATAATTCAGACTCATGACCATCATCTGCTCAATCACTTCACCCAAAACAGTACAATCTCTCAGAGCAATTGGAAATTGCCCGCGAGTCTAAGTGACTGAAACCCTTAAAATGAGGGAAGCATTTTGGAGTTTGGGGGAATTGTTGCTGTTCTTTCCCTCAGGAGAAAGATCTTCAGATCTCCCTCAGGCCTGAAGTGCTGATGAATTATGGATCTCCCATTTCCCAAAGTGACACTGTTAACATCACCTGGGAGATAAATCA
Organism: Chiloscyllium plagiosum; assembly: GCF_004010195.1. NCBI lineage: Eukaryota > Metazoa > Chordata > Chondrichthyes > Orectolobiformes > Hemiscylliidae > Chiloscyllium > Chiloscyllium plagiosum. The sequence continues at coordinate 6,516,175 of NC_057724.1, forward strand.
GCCCCTTCACAAGTAATTTATAAATTCTAGGTTTACTGTTGCAGAAAGTTTGTACTTTGTCATTGGTTTTAATTCAATTCATCACCGATCATTTACCTTTCCTGAAGATTTGATTCCTTTCGATAATGCTGCCCCAACCATCAGCCAGGCCAGAAGCAGACAGAGGGCTAAATACCAGACTATCTCCCCAGTCTCATCCATTGAACTGGAACGGCGTAAAACCACTTTACTGAAGAAAATGACAGCCGTCATTATTAGATACTGTGCACACGAATATTTAGACAAATATGCTTTCATTTGTAAATTTCTTGTAAATTTGTAAATTTCATATTAAAGAGCAATAATTCTGCTTTCAAAGGTTACATAAAATTTACAACACAGGATCCATTGAACTTGACTCTTTGCACCAAACTCTTTCATCGATGTCTTCTTTTCTCTTTCTTATTTCAAGCTTCCCTTTAAACGCAACACTGGTGTTTGCTGCAAACATTCCAGTTACCTTCACATTCTCGGTGCTATCTCGTTTAGAAAAGGTCCTCTGTTTTTATCATGCTATTTTCTGGGAGATATGATATTTTTATGTCTCTTGAGCTAGACTGATTCAGTCATTAAACAGGTTCTACTACCCTTCCCAAGAGGAGTTACTGGCCCAGCTGTGCAGGTTATAGGTGCAGCTCTCTGCAGCAATGTACTTACTCCCAGTATTGCTCACTCGGACCCTGGTGAGGAACGGAGATTTCTGATCCATTCAGACAAGTTTCATTGTTTGCCTGCAGCCATGTTGTATTAACGATTTCAAAAGATCCACCATCCAGAGTGAAATTGCAGAGTGGATCTAGAAAGTGTGAAATGTGTGTTTGAATTAGTATTCTTTGGGAATGCTGCTCCTATCTCTCATGGTCACTGTTTCACTCTGCCTGAACAAGTCTAATATTTAGAATACACGGGCGAGATTACACACTGCAGAACGCTGTACAGTCCGCACATTCCAGCACAGTTTGGCTCTCTGTTTGCTGCAATAATGGGTGTTTTTTAACAAATTTTTCGATCTGACAAATCACAAATCTAAACAGAGGCATTAGATTGCAGTTTCTGCAATGAGCTGCTTTTCACAGAATAGACTATGGGAGGCTTTTTTCATTTTTATTAGTGTTAGGGTGTGAGCACTAACAATAGGACTCTCATTTGTTCTGCTTCTCTACTCCATCTTGAGAAACTGCTGCTGCATTGCCTTTTTGAATTGCTGTAGTCCAATGTGAGTAAGTTCTACCATAGTGTTTTCTTTCTGCAGTGGTTTAATACAACAGAGTGGCTTGCTCATATATTTCAGAGGGCATAAGATTCAATTCAGAGTCACATGTCGGCTGGCCCAGAATGCCAGATTTACTCTCAGTATTGAGTGTCCCAGATGTCAAAAGGCACTGTCCTTTTAAGGCAGCTATGTGACATCCAACATTTGAAGCTGGAGTAAACAAAAAGGTCTCAATCTTACTCTGTACCTCAGCAGACAATCAGACTGATTACCAACTAATCAGTCAGTCAGTCGGTCAGTCAGCCAGCTAATTACACAAAAGAGAAAGTGAGGACTGCAGATGTTGGAGAGTCAGAATTGAAAAGTGTGGTGCTGGAAAAGCACAGCAGGACACACATACCAAACAACCCCACCACCCTGTGGCCATCCATTTCAACTCCCCCAAGGACATGCAAATCCTGGGCCTCCTCCACTGACAAATCAAAGCCACCCACCAATTGGAGGAAGAACATCTCATCTTCCACCTTGGGACACTTCATCCATATGGCATCAACATTGACTTCACTAGTTTCCAAATCTCCCCTCTCCCCACCTCATCCCATATCCAACCCTCCACTCAGCACTGCCCTCTTGATCTGACCTCTCCTACCTGTCAATCTTCCTTCCCACCTATCCATTCCACCTGCCTCACCAATCTACGACAATTATGGTAAAAACAATGACTGCAGATGCTGGAAACCAGATTCTGGATCAGTGGTGCTGGAAGAGCACAGCAATTCAGGCAGCATCCGAGGACAGGCAAAATCGACGTTTCGGGCAAAATCTGCATCCACCTATCGCCTTTCCAGCTACCTACCCTCCCCACCCACAGTCTTCCCAGCCCCCTTCCTAATCCACATTCCCGATGAAAGGCTTATGCCTGAAACATTGACTTCCTGTTCCTCTAAGGATGTTGGCTGACCTGCTGTGCTTTTCTAGAGTCACACTTTTCATCTGAGCCAACTACACATGTACTGTACTAGTAAGAGCTCTTGTGGTGCAGTGGTAGTGTCCTTATTTCTATCCTTGGAAGTCTAGGTTCATGTTCACCTCTAGATGTATTTCATAGTAACTCTGAGCAAGTTGATTCAAAATATCTATAATATAATTAAGTAAATAACCAGGACTATACGCAGGTCCAGACACTATATCAGTTCCATTGTTGGTTGCTAATAAATTTTCAGATATCCAACTCAATTAAAAACCCAAATTTTCATTTTTGTTACATGGTATATGTGTCCTGCAGCACTTTTCCAGCACAACACTTTTCGATTCTGACTTTCTGACATCTGCAGTCCTCACTTTCTTTTATATGTAATTAGCTGGCTGAATGACCAACTGATTAGTTGGCTATCAGTCTGATTGTCTGCTGAGGTACAGAGTAAGATTGAGACCTTTTTGTTTACTATAGCTTCATATAGAGTCATAGAGTCATATAGACGTACAGCACGGAAACAGACCCTTTGGTCCAACCCATCCATGCCGATCAGATATCCCAACCTAATCCAGCCTCACCTACCAGCACCCGGCCCATATCCCTCCAAACCCTTCCTACTCATATACCCATCCAAATGCCTTTTAAATGTTGCAAATGTACTAGCCTCTACCACTTCCTCTGGCAGCTCATCCTATACGCGTACCACCATCTGTGTGAAAACGTTGCCCCGTAGGTCTCTTTTATATCTTCCCCTCTCACCATAAACCTATGCTCTCTAGTTCTGGACTCCCCAACCCCAGGGAAAAGACTTTGTCTATTTATCCTATCCATGCCCCTCATAATTTTGTAAACCTACATCCAACAGATGTCCATGCTTCAGGCTCTCTGCCTTTATTCATGATGAAGGGCTTTTGCTCGAAACAAACAGCCTCAAGCTCCTTGGATGCTGCCTGAACTGCTGTGCTCTTCCAGCACCACTGATCCAGAATCAGCCTGTTCAGCCTCCCCTATAGCTCAAATCCTCCAACCCCGGCAACATCCTTGTAAATCTTTTATGAACCCTTTCAAGTTTCATAAACTGTTTCCGATAGGAAGGAGACCAGAATTGCACACAATATTTCAACAGTGGTCTAACCAATGCCCTGTACAGCTACAACATGACCTTCCAACTTCTGTACTCAATACTCTGACCAATAAAGGAAAGCAGGAATGCCTTCTTCACTATCAAATCTACCTGCGACTCCACTTTCAAGGAGCTATGAACCCGCACTCCAAGGTCTCTTTGTTCAGCAAAATTCCCTAGGACCTTACCATTAAGTGTATAAGTCCTGCTAAGATTTGCTTTCCCAAAATGCAGCACCTCCCATTTATCTGAATTAAACTCCATCTGTTGGATTCTAGATTAGTGGTGCTGGAAGAGCACAGCAGTTCAGGCAGCATCCGAGGAGCAGTAAAATCGATGTTTCGAGCAAAAGCCCTTCATCATGAATAAAGGCAGAGAGCCTGAAGCATGGACATCTGTTGGATGTCATGTAGCTGCCTTAAAAGGACAGTGCCTTTTGACATCTGGGACACTCAATACTGAGAGGAAATCTGGCATTCTGGGCCAGCCGACATGTGGCTCCAAATTGAATCTTACGCATCGGCTAACATATAGAAAATCATATTATTGATGAAGGACAATAGCGAACCTGATGATTTTAATGGCAATTATCAATTCAAACTATTTCTGCCCTGAGATTTGTTAGTCTGAATTTAACTTGTCTATTTGTTTGAAGGGGCATTTGGACAGTGGTCCCTGGAGAACAAATCTGAGCATCTGTATTACCAACCCAGAACTAGTACCACAATGTTGCCATCCTCTCTAATTTCTAAGAGTTTCTGTGTCATTCAATAGAACTTGAACAGGAGATCAAAGGAAAGCCCAGAGAAATAGCACATGATGCTGCTATAACCTGTGATCTCAATTCAAAGGATGATTCCACCATAAAACATGCCTTCATTGTCGTTTAGGGCATCCAATTTTAAGGCACCAACCCTTGCAACAATTGCAACACAGCAAAATATGACAATTGTAACACAATTTCACTGTGGCACATGGCTCAAATAATTTACATATTAAGCATCTAAGGAACTTAAAAAGATTTTTCCAAACTCGTCAGCTGCACTCCATTGAGGAGATTGCCCTAGAAACCTTTGATTCTCAATGCTTTATTGCTTGCACAGTAATCAAACCAAGCAACAGCTCCTAGCTTCCCGTTTTTCTGAGATTTGGAGAAGGTTTTCATCATGGATGCAGGAAGTGGTTAGTATCGACTTCAAAATTATCTGTTCCCCTCCACCTAATCTCGTTTCAGATCTTGGAACTGATTGTATTCCATATTAAATTAAAAAGAACTATTGAATTTTTCCTCACAGAGCAGAATGAAAGAATAGGCTTTGACAGTTCCAGAGCTTCATATTGCAGTACACAAAATGGGTTGGGCCACCATGGGGAGAAACGAAACAGATGTTGCTTTAAAAGAGCTCCTTCGAAAATATGATAGCTCAGAAAGTAAAATCAAAAACCTTGATACCTGGAAATGAAGATATTGCAACTCTGCTCCATTTTAAAGTGCGCAAGATGGGTAGGACTGGTGTAGATCTTTCCTTACCCACACATGAGATATGTGCATGGCTGACGGCACCAGCATTTATTGCCCATCCCTAGTTGCCCTTGAAGGTGGCGGTGAGCTGGCTTCTTGATCCGCTGCTGAAGGTAGACACAGAATGCCCTTAGGAATGGAATATGAGGATTTTGTCCCAGTGACATATTTCCAAGTCGGGATGGTGAGTGACTTGGAGGGGAGCTTGCTGGTGGTGGTGTTCCGTTGGCCCTGTAGATGAAAGTGGTTGGGTGTTTGGAAGATGCTGTCTCAGGATCTTGGGTGAATTTCTGCATCTTGTAGACAGTGCACACTGCAGCTCTGTGAGTCGCTGAGGGAGAGAGTGGATGCTTGTGGGTGTGGTGTCAATCAAGTAGATAATGACAAGCTTCTCAAGCAATGGTGGAGCTGGCTGACTATCAGTGCATGTGCTCGTGAGGCAAGGAATAGAAAGATAGGAGAGATTAAAGTCTGGCTAAGGAGGGTTTCAGGTTCTTAGATCATTGGAACCTCTTCTGGGGCAGAGGTGACCTGCACAGGAGAGACAGGTTGTACCTAAATTGAAGGGGAACTAATAATCTTGCAAGGAGGCTTGCTAGTGCTACTCAGGAGGGTTTAACATAGAGTGACAATGGGTTTTGAACCAGAGCAGCAGGTCAGCAAGTGGAGGGTTGAAGGGAAGGTACATGTTAGGACCGGCAAGTCAGAAAGGAAGGACAGGCAGGTAAATGAAAATGATGGTATTAATGGGCTGAAGTGTGTTCATTTCAACACAAGGAGTATTGTAAGTAAGGCAGATGAGCTGAGGGCCTGGATCAGGAACATAGGGCTATAATGTTGTGGCCATTGCAGAGCTTGGTTGAGAGAGGGACAGGACTGACTGCTCAACTTTCCAGGACTTTGTTGTTTGAAAGAAGATAGAGAGGAAGGTGAAAGAGATGGAGAAGTTACTAATCAGGGAGAATATTACATCAGAGAGGACATACTGAGACAATATGGGCAATATGGGCTCACCCACTGAGACAATATGGGCAGAGCTCAAAAATAAAATGGGTGTAATCATTCTGATAGGATTATGTAGGTACCCCAACAGTCACTAAGGCATTGAAGAACAAATATGTAGGCAGATTATGGAAAGATGTCATTAAAAACAGAGTTATCATAGTGCGTGACTTTAACTTTCAAATATTGACTGGGACTCTCTTACAGCAAGAGGCTTAGATGGGTAAGAATTTGTTAAGTGCATTCAAAAGAATTTCTTGAAACAGTATGTGGATAGAGGAGGGGCCATACTGGACCTTGTGATCGTTAATGAGCCTGGCCATGTGACTGACCTTTCAGTGGGACAGCAGTTTGGAAACAGTGATCACAACTCCTTAGGTTTGAAGATAACTATGAACAAGGATAAGTCAGGACTTTGCAGGAAGGTGTTGAATTGGGGGAGGGAAAATTATGTCAGTATTAGACAGAAGCTAAGGTGTATTAATTGGGAGGAACTGTTATGTGGGCAAATCCACCTTTGATACGTGGGAGTTGCTTAAAGACCTACTGAGCAGAATTCAGGACCGGTAGGTTCCAGTAAGGAGGAAGGACAAGGAAGGCAAGGTAAGGGACCCTCAGATAATGAGGAAGTTGCGAATTTAGTCAAAGGAAAAAAAGTAGCATAAATAGGGTTTAGGAAACTAAAATTGGTTAGGGCTGTGACAAATAGAAAAAAAAAGCAGGAAAGAACTCAAGTAGGGAATTAGGGAAGCAAGAAGGGGCCATGACATGGCCTTGGGAAGTAGAGTTAAAGAGAATCCCAAGGCATTCTATAGATCAATTAAAAATGAAAGGATAATGAGGGAGAAGGTAAGACCATTCAAGGATAAAGGAGGGAATTTGTGCTTGGAGGCAGAGGATGTTCATGAGATCCTAAATGCATCACTATCCCACAGGATGAGGATATTGAGGATAGTGAGATTAGTGTGGAGCATGCAAATATGCTAGGGCATTTTCAGATCAAGAAAGAAGTGGTGTTGGGTCTCTTGAAGAGCATTAAGGTGGGGACGTCCCCAGGACCCGATGATATCTACCCAAAGGCAAGAGAGGAGATTGCTGAGGCCTTGACCAAGATCTTTGTATCCTTATTAACCACTGGAGAAGTCTGGGAGGACTGGCAAGTAGCTAATGTTGTTCCTCTGTTCAAGAAGGGAAGTAGAGATAATCCAGGAAACTATAGACCAATGTGTCTCACATCGCTGGTTGGGAAGTTATTGGAGAGAATTCTTTGGGATAGGATTTATGCACATTTGGAAAAGCAATGAACTAATTGGGGACAGTCAGCGTGGCTTTGTGCAGGTCAGGCCATTTCTTACTAACTTGATTGGGTTTTTCAAGGAGGTGAAAAAGGTGATGATGAGGGTAGAGCAGTGATGCTGTCTACATGGATTTTAGTGAGGCTTCTGACAAGGTCCCTCATGGTTAAGATGCATGAGATTCATGGTGTCTTGGCTGCATGAATTCAGAATTGGCTTGCCCATAAAAGGCAGAGGGCAGTGGTGGAAGAGTGTTTTCTGGCTGGAGGGCCATGACCCGTGGTGTTCCATGGGGATCTGTACTGGGACCTCTGCTGTTTGTGATACATATAAATAACTTGGATGAAAATGGAGATAGGTGGGTTCGTAAGTTTGCAGAAGACACAATGATCAATGAAGTTGTGGATAGTATAGAAGGTTGTCAAAGGATACAGCGGGATATAGATCATTTGAAGATGTGGGCAGAGAAATGGCAGATGAAGTTTAACCCAGGAGTGATTGAATATAAGTGTGAAATGCTGCACTTTGGGAAATCAAATACTAAGGAAAAGTATTCAGTTAATGGCAGGGTCCTGATCAACAGGGATCTTTATGTACAAAGGGATCTTGGAGTTCAAGTGCATAGCTCCCTGAAAGTGGCCACACAAGTTGGTAGGGTGGCAAAGAAAGCATATGGTATGCTTGCTTTTATTGGGTGGGGAGAAAAGTACAAGAGTCAGGGTGCCATGTGCAGATTTATAAGACTTTGGTTTGTCTTGAACTTAGTTGGAACCATGATGTTCAATTCTGGTCACTACATTACGAGAAGGATGTGGATGCTTTGGAGAGGGTGCAGAAAAGGTTTACCATGATGCTGCCTGGATTGGTGGGTGTAAGCTATAAGAGGAGGCTAGAAAAACTTCTCTGGAGTAGCAGAGTCTGAGGGAGACTTGATAGAAGCCTGTCAAATTATGAGATGCATAGATAGGATTGATGGTCAGAATGTTTTTCCTAGAGTTGAAATGTCTAGCACTGGGGAGCATGCATTTATGGTGAGAGGGGAAAAACTTCAAAGAGGACATGAGCAGCAAAGTTTTTACACAGAGAGTGGTAGGAGTCTGCCAGAGGTGATGGTGGAGGCAGATACAATAGAAACACTTAAGGGACTTTTAGATAAGTACATGAATATGAAAGGATTGGAGAGATATGAATGAAGGGCAGGTAGAAAGTATTAATTTCATTTAGGGTCATGTTTGAACATAGAATGTAGAACATTATAGTACAGAACAAGCCCTTCGGCCCTTGATTTTGCACCAACCTGTGGAATCAATCTGAAGCCTATTTATCCAACACTATCCATTTTCATCCATATGTCTATCCAATGACTATTGAAATGCCCTTAAATTTGGCAAGTCTACTATTATTGCAGGCAGGGAATTCCACACCCATTACGACTTTCTAAGTAAAGAAACTACCTTTGACATCTGTCGTAAATCGATCACCCCTCAATTTAAAGCTATGTCCTCTCATGCTAGCCATCACCATCCGAGGAAAAAGGCTCGCACTGTTCACCCTATCTCATCCTGTGATTATCTTATATGTCTCTATTAAGTCACCTCTCAACCTCCTCTCTAACGAAAACAGCCTCATGTCCCTCAGCCTTTCCTCATAAGACCTTCCGTCCATACTGGGCAACATCCTAGTAAATATCCTCTGAACCCTCTCCACAGCTTCCACATCTTTCCAATAATGCAGTAGGCAGACTGTATGCAATACTCCAAGTGCGGCCACACCAGAGTTTTGTACAGCTGCAGCATGACCTTGTGGCTCCGAAACTCAATCCCTCTACTAATAAATGTGAACACACAGTATGCCTTCTTAACAACCTATCAACCTGGGTGGCAACTTTCAGGGATCTATGTACATGGACACCAAGATCTCTCTGCTAATCTACACTGCCAAGAATTTTACCATTAGCCCAGTACTCTTTATTCCTGTTGAAACTTCCAAAGTGAATTATAGAGTCATAGAATCATAGAGATGTACAACATGGAAACAGACCCTTCGGTCCAACCCATCCATGCCACCACTTCCTCTGGCAGCTCATTCAATACACGTACCACCCTCTGCGTGAAAAGTTGCCCCTTAGATCTCTTTTATATCTTTCCCCTCTCACCCTAAACCTATGCCCTCTAGTTCTGGACTCGCCGACCCCAGGGAAAAGACTTTGTCTATTTATCCTATCCATACCCTTCATAATTTTGTAAACCTCACATTTTTCCACATTAACTCAATTTGCTACCTCTCAGCACAACTCTGCAGCATATCCACGACCCTCTGTATCCACAATTCCACCGACCTTGATGTCATCTGTAAATTTACTAACCCATCCTTCTACACACTCATCCAGGTCATTTACAAAAATAACAAATGGCAGTGGCCCCAAAACAGATTGATACTGTACACTATTATATACTGAACTCCAGGATAAACATTTCCCATCAACCACCATCCTCTGTCTTCTTTCAGCTAACCAATTTCTGATCCAAACTGCTAAATCACCCTCAATCCCATGCCTCCGTATTTTGTGCAATAGCTTACTGTGGGGAACCTTATCAAACCCCTTACTGAAATCCATATACACCTCATAAACCACTTTACCCTCATCCACCTGATTGGTTGCCATCTCAAAGAACTTAATAAGGTTTGTGAAGCATGACCTAACCTCACAAAACCTGTGTTTGCTATCCCTAGTCAACTTATTCCTCTCTAGGTGAGTATAAATCCTATCTCTTAAAACCCTTTCCAACACTTTACCTACAACCAAAGTAAGACCACTGGCCTATAATTACCAGGGTTGTCTCTACTCCCCCTCTTGAACAAGGGAACAACATTTGCAATCCTCCATTCTTCCAGCACTATTCCTGTAGACAATGATGACATAAAGATCAAAGCCAAAGGCCCTGCAATCTCCTCCCTGACTTCCCAGAGAATCCTAGGATAAATCCCATCTGGCCCAGGGGAACTTATCTATTTTCACACTTTCCAGAATTGCTAACACCTCCTCCTCATGAACCTCAATCCTATTTAGTCTAGTAGCCTGTATCTCAGTATTCTCATCGACAACATTGTCTTTTTCCAGTGAGAATACTGACAAAAAATATTTGTTTAGCACATCCCCATTTCCTTGGATTCCATGCACAAGTTTCCACTACTATCCTTGATTAGCCATAATCTTTCTCTAGTCATTCTTTTAGCCCTGCTATACCTATAGAAAGCTTTACAGTTTTCCTTGATCCGACATGTCAATGATTTCTCATGTCCCCTCCTGGCTCTTCTTAACTCTCTCTTTCAGTCTTTCCTGGCTAACTTGTAACTCTCAAATGCCGTAAGTGAGCCTTCACGTCTCATCTGAACATAAGCCTTCTTTTTCCTCTTGACAAGAGATTCAATTTCTTTAGTAAACCACGGCTCCTTTACTCGACCACTTCCTCCCTGCCTAACAGGTACATACATATCAAGGACATGCAGTAGCTGTTCCTTGAATAAACTTCACATTTCAATTGCACCCATCTCCTGAAGTTTCCTTCCTCATCCTATGCATCCTAACTCTTGTCTAATTGCATCATAATTGCCTTTCCCCCAGCAATAACTCTGGCCCTGCATTATATACCCATCTCTTTCCATCGCTAAAGTAAACGCAACCGAATTGTGCTCACTATCACCAAAGTGCTCACCTACCTCCAAATCCAATATGGCCTTGCCCTTGTTGGCCTGTCTACACACTGTGTCGGGAAACCCTCCTGCACACATTGGACAAAAACTGACTTATCTAAAGTGATCGAACTATAGTATTTCCAGGCAATATTTGAAAAGTTAAAGAGGATGGCCAATGTTGTTTGGCACAACACCACGAGCTGAAGAGCCCGTTCCTGTTCTATGTTGTTTGTTCTATCAACTTCAAGAAGATGAACATTGACAATAGGATGGCAGGAAATCCCCATCCATCCCACTAACACCATTGGAGCACCAACAATGTTGGCCGCTTCTCTATTTAGAACACAACATTTCCAAGTATCGGCGATGTAGGGATTGACATCTACACAAGGATCAGTAAAGCAAGATTTCTATGTGGTGTGACCATCCAGTACTGTCAACATGGTCAGGAAACTGTGACTCTACAAGTCCACCATAGCATCAACTGCAAGCTACACAGATGCAAAGTCAATTGGATGTCTTTCATCAGTGCTATCACTGAATATTCCTTGCAGAGGCAACATTACTTAAGAAGAATTGCTGCAGAGATTAGTCAGAGGCACCGCCTTGATATATTGGAACAGAGCATCGACTTAGGCAGGCAGGGCATGTATTTCACCTCCTTACATGCACATCCTTTCAGAGTTGCAGGAGAATGGATTCCAACAGATGGGAAAGAAAGCAGATCTGGAAACGTACATTAAATGACACACTGCAAAGCTTGTGTGAAAGAGATTGAGGTGGAACAGAGCTAGCAAGACAGTCCTGCTGCTCATTGTTCTATACATTAAGAGCTATCAAGTCTAAGCAAGTGAACTCATACAGCTCAGAGTTCCAGGTAAAGCCTTTCACTTTTAGCATTTAAATTAGTAAGGCAAGGTAAACATTGCAAGGGGGTAACTGCATTGGGGCATAGGGTCAATCACACTCCTGAAACTGACGTCATGTTTTGGCAGTGATTGAATGCTGACTCATCTCACCAACTCTTCCCCAGAGAGATTATACGCTGCAGCGTACAAATATACAAAAGACGGGAACCATTTCAATGAAAACTGATATCACAGAAAAAGGAAACACACAAAAAAAGAAATTCTGCACAAATGTAAGAGAGATGGAAGCAAGAGAAAAAGGCAGGACAGATACAGAGTCTGGAGAGACTATTTAAGAGAGAGAAAAAGAAAGACATGATTGTAAAATCAAAATCAAAATTAGCAGGATCAGAAAAAGAGTGCAGGTGAGAAACAGAGGGGCAAGAAGATTGAGTCTCAGTTTATTTTTATATGTGTAATAGCAAGCAGTTTCTTTACATTCCACAGTACAAACTAACAATTTAGGATTGATTATCCATCAGTCCCAATGACTCAGAGATATGATGCACAATGCTAACATCAATCCAAGTCTTTCTGCTGTATGGTCACAGTGAGGATGGTCACTGAAACTATTGTCCATCTCTCTCCCTCACTCAGACTGACAGAATGAACAATGAACAGTCGGTGTGTACACTCTCCCCAGTAGAAGCTAACACTGTACCTTTGGGAGTCCTGCTGCATGTTTCATCTGCTCCCCACCAACTGAAGCAGTCTGCCCACGGCAGGGGTGATTGGAAGGAAGCAAACAGGTAGTACAGACTGTAGGCGAGGATGCAGGAGTAGTAAACCTCACAGATTGCACCAAAAAGGACCATGGTTATACCAACACCTTAAAATGAAATGGGAAACAAGAGCTAGATTAGATTATAGAAGTTTTTCATAGAATCGCTACACTGTGAAAACAGGCCCTTCGGCCCAACAAGTCCACACCAACCCTCCAAAGAGTAACCCAACCCCCCCAAAATCAATCCCACTACTGTATACTTACCCCACTGACTAATGCACTTAACCTACATATCCAACATAATAGGCAATTTAGCACAGCCAATTCCCCCTAACCAGCACATCTTTGGATTGTAGGCAGAAACCAGAGCAAACCCACACAGACACGGTGAGAATGTGCAAACTGCACACAGACAGTCACCCGAGGCTGGAATTGAACCTACTGCTGTGAGTCACCATGCCATCCCTGAATTTAAACTCTTTTGCATGCATTCAGTTGGTAGGCAAATCAAAGTTATTTTCATAGATTTGGGGAAGTTGTACTTTACTGCAACAAAACAAAGAACTGCAGATGCTGAAGATCTGAAACAAACACATAAGTCACTGGAAGAACTCAGCAGATCTGGCAGCATGCTTAGAGAGAAAACAATGAACCCTTTCAGTCCAGGAACCAGTCTTCAGAACTCAGAAACCTTCTGTCCTGAAGAACGGTCACTGGGCTCAAAAGCTTAACTTTGCTTTCTCACCACAGATGCTGTGTTCTTCCAGCAATTTCTGTTTTTGTACTTTAATGCTTTGGGCTGCAAAATCAGACTCTATCATGCAAGTATTTCCAACATAATGGAAGTGGATTGAGATGAAAATGGTGGGAAGGTGATTCCCACCATCTCCAGCATGGCTCCTACTGGTCATTATGTGGCAGAGAGCAATTGTTCATTGAGTGAATTCTTTGAGTGAGCTGATACTATGCAATAGCTAGATTGTGAGATCAATCAAGATAGAGCCCAGATTTTATGGCCAACCTAGGATTTTGGACACCGCCGCTCAAATGAATGCCCTTTCTAAATATAGGTGACCCCCAACACACCTCTAATAACAAAAATGGTCCATAAGGTCTAGATCCAGAAATCCGATCCCTACTTTCAACAGATCCCATTTTTGCTGGGTGGGGAATAGCAGTGCAATGTGATTCACACGTCTGGGAAACCCAAACACAGCAAAGCTACCCAAGCTCAAAACTGCAACACAGCCCTTAACCCACAATGGATCAGCTCTGAAAACTACAGGAGCCATAAATGTTCTTGAACATCAGATAAGATTTATAACACTCCAGTTTGCTGAGTTACTTAAATGCTCAGGCCTTGATTTCTTTCTAACAGCAGCCTGTCTTTACGAGTGGATGATAAAAAAATAAATCAATTCCACTAATTAGAAAAAGCTAAAAACAAATATAGCTCTCAGGTTTATCATTATACCCTTACTAATGTTTTGTTGCTTTGCAAAAACAATTTTTATCATAATAGGTTCATTGTTTGATTGATAGTCCAAGTAGGTTATTAAAAGATTAGGTATCTTTGTAAGGTTATGAATTACAACCTTTTTTAAAATAGTGGATTATTGCAGGGATTTAAATGCTTTCAATTAATTTTCATGAATGGTGATTTTGTTTTACATGCTGAAAGATGTATTAGGTTCTGTTTATACTCTTTTCCATTACACTTTAACATAGCCCCTAATGACTGCTCTTGAATACTGGGTAAATTGGCATGGAAGGTGGTTGTCAGGGGCATGAGTTTGCATTAGATTGAAATGTGGTAATAAGGGACATAGGGGTAATGAGAGGCCATGGATGTGGATGGGGTATGGGTTGGACTGGATTAGAATGCATGGAGCTTGAAGAATGGAAAGGATTCTGTGGCAGTTTGAGGTGAGATGGATTTTAAAACTGGGATAAAGGTTCCATAGAGCCACTTTGAGCATTTTGAGAAACCCATACCCACCCTTGAAGAGAAGAGCCAGTCATCCAGGGAGTTTCTTGTAAGGTGAATGTGGAGAGTTAGGCAATCACCTGATACCTGTGACCTGACTCCCAAGTGCAAAAGCGACGTCCTGATGAAGGGCTTTTGCCCGAAAATTCGATTTTGCCTGTCCTCGGATGCTGCCTGAATTGCTGTGCTCTTCCAGCACCACTGATCCAGAATCTGGTTTCCAGCATCTGCAGTCATTGTTTTTACCTCCCAAGTGCAAAGCCAGGCCTTTAGAACTATTTCAGGAATGATTTTCAACACAGATAAATGTGGGGCAGAACATTCATCATTTTTACGATTCAAGTGGAAGGTGAGAAACAAATGGACCGACATCCCAAATGACTAAATGTTGAGCCACAAAACCAAAATGAACCCATGGAATTACTTGTAGAAGTATAGAATTGAGAAGTAGGTATATTATGCAAAACATGTAGCAATATTTTGTTTGGCCATGCTTATAGTGCAATATGCTGTTCCTGTTATTTTATAGTAAGGATATAGAAGTACTGGAGCATGTGATTGGCAAGTATTGGGAACAATATATATCACAGAACACAGAACAGTACAGCACAGTCCAGGTCCTTCGGCCATCGATGTTGTGCTGACCTTCTATCCCACTGTAAGATCAAATTAACCTACATACCCTTCATTGTACTATCATCCATGTGCCTATCCAAGAGTTGCTTAAATGTCCCTAATGTATCTGATTCTACTACCACTGCTGGCAGTGCATTCCACACACCCACCACTCTCTGTCTTCTCTCTACTCTCCCTAATTGGCCTGATCCTCACTTTGGCAATCCTCTTGTTCCTCACATAAGTGAAGACCACCTTGGGATTTTCCCTAATCCTAACCACCAAGATTTATTCTTACCCCCTTCTAGCTCTCCTAAGTCTATTCTTCAATTCCTTCCTGGCTACCTTGTAACCCTCTAGAGCCCTATCTGATCCTTGTTTCCTCAATCTTAAGGAAACTTCCTTCTTCCCCTTGACTAGATGTTCCATATCTCTTGTCACCCAAGGTTCTTTCACCCTACCATCCCTTCCTTGCCTAATTGAGACAAACCTCTCCAGCACTCACAGCAAGTGATTCCTAAACAACTTCCACATTTCTGTCGTGCATTTCCCTGAGAATATCTGCTCCCAATTTATGCTCCACAGTTCCTGCTTAATAGCATTGTAATTCCCTCTCACCCAATTAAATACATTCCCGTACCATTAGCTCCTATCCCTCTCGGTGGCTATAGTAAAGGTCAGAGAGTTATGATCACTATCACCGAAATGCTCTCCCACTGAGAGATCTGACACCTGACCTGGTTCGTTGCCAGATACCAAATCCAATATGGCCTCCCCTCCAGTCAGCCTATCTACATATTGAGTCAGGAATCCTTCTTGGACACACCCGACAAATCTGCTTCATCCAAATTATTTGCGTGAAGGAGTTTCCAATCAATATTCGGGAAATCGAAGTCACCCATGACAATAACCCTGTTAGCTTCTGCACCTTTCCAAAATCTCTCTCCCAATTTGCTTCTCTGTGTCTCTGTTGCTTTTGGGGTGCTCTACAGAAACTCCCATTAAAGTGACTGCTCCTTTCCTGTTTCTGACTTCCACCCATATTGACTCAACAGACAAACCCTCCTCAACAACCACCCTTTCTGCAGCTGAGACACTAGCTCTGATTAGCAATGCCACTCGGTCACCTCTTTTAACTTCCGCCCCATGCCCTCCATCTCCTCCATGACTTTCATTTCCCTGGCCCCCAACGCCTCGTCTTCACCATGGACATCCAGTCCCTCTATACATCCAACCACCATGATGAAGACCTCCAAGCCATCTGTTTCTTCCTCTCCTGCTGACCCAATGAGTACTCTTCCACCAGTTCACTCATTCCATTGGTGGCCTGGTCCTCACCCTCAACAACTTATTCTTCGAATCCTCCCACTTCCTTCAGACAAAAGGGGTAGCCATGGGCACCCACATGGGCCCCAGCTATGCCTGTCTCTTCGTTCAATATGTGGAACAGTCTATCTTCCGCAGTTACACTGAGATAATTCCCTACCTTTTCCTCCGCTACATCGATGACTGTATTGGCGCCATCTCGTGCTCCCAAGAGGAGGTTGAACAGTTCATCAACTTCATGAACACCTTCCACCCTGACCTCACGTTCACTTGGACCATCTTGGACACTTCCCTCCTCTTCCTGGAGCTCTCGATCTCCATCTCCAACTCAACAGGGACATCAACTTCAAGCTGGCTGTTCCTGGAGCTACCTGGACTACACCTCCCTACAACCCCTCTCCTGTAAGAACGCTATCATTTACTCCCAATTCCTGCAGTGCCACTGTATCTACTCCCAGGAGGAGCAATTCCACTCTAGGACATGCCAGATGGCCTCCTATTTCAGGGACAGCAATTGCCCCTCCCACATGGTCAACAATGCCCTCCAGTGCATCTCCTCCACTTCCCGCTCCTCCACCCTTGAACCCCACCCCTCCAACCGCAACAAGCAAAGAACCCCTGGTCCTCACTTTCCACCCCACCAATCTTCAGATACATCGCATTATCCTCTGCCATTTCTCCCACCTACAAACAGACCCCACCACCAGAGATATATTTCCCTCCCCACCCCTATCTGCATTCCACAGAGACCATTCCCTCTACCATGCCCTTGTTAGGGCCACGCACCCCACCAGCCTATCCTCCACTCCCTGCACCTTCCCTTGCTGCCACAAAAAGTATAAAGCCTGCACCTACACCTCACCTCCATTTAAGGCCCCAAAGGATCCTTCCACACCCGGCAGAGATTCTCCTGCATATTTAAACAGCTCATTCACTCTGTACATTGTTCTCAAAGTGGTCTCCTCTACACTGGGGACACAGGACACCAACTCTTGGAATGTTTCAGGGAACATCTCTGGGACACACGCACCAAACATCCCCACAGCCTTGTGGCTGACCACTTCAACTCCCTCTCCGACTACCCCAAGGACATGCAAGTCCTGGGCCTTCTACCACCAAATCCAAGCCACCCGCCGACTAGAGAAAGAATGCCTCATCTTCCGCCTTGGGACCCTCCAACCACACAACATCAGTGTCGATTTCACCAGCTTCCTCATCTCCCTCCCCCCACTTCATCCCAGATTCAACCCTCTAAATTGACACCACTCTCTTGCACTGTCCTAACTATCCATCTTCCTTCCCACCAATCCACTCTACCTGTCCCTCCGACCTATCAACATCGTCCCCTACCTATCGCCTTTCCAGCTAACTTCCCTCCAGCCCCACCCCACCCCCACCCACACCCCTATTTATTTCTCAGTCCCTTTTCCCCACATTCCTGATGAAGGGCTTTTGCCCGAAATGTCTATTCTCCTGCTCCTTAGATGCTGCCTGACCGGCTGTGCTTTTCCAGTGCCACACTTTTCAGCCGTCTTCTGACAGTCAACCATCCACTGAAATGTTCTGCACTTTCTCAATAAGTCAGTGGAGCAACCATGCTGCTAAAATTTGGTACAAACTCTGAATAAAAACCATTCAACCCCAGGAATCGTAGTACTGCACTCTTTGTTGAAGTTATGGGAAACTCTTCAATAGCCTTGGTTTTCGTATCCTATGGGGTCAGCTGTCCATGTCCAATGACATGGCCAGGGAATGTGTCTTGGGCTTTTGCGAACTCACTCTTGGCCAAGTTTATCACTAAGCCTTTCTCCCAAAGTTGATTAAAAACAATTCTGATTGATGCTGCAAATGTTCATTCCCAGTGTGAATAAAAATCACCAGATCATCGATATGCTCCACATTACTGGGCAATCCTGAAATAATTTTACTGGTTAGTCTTTGAAATGTGGCTGGCCCATTTTTCATACCAAATGGCATGACTTTAAACTTGTAGAATCCATTCGGTGTCACAACAGCCGAAATTGTCTTCACTCTTTCAGATATAGCTACCTACCAGTATCCTCTGCATAAGTCTAAATTAGAAATATAAGTTGTTTGTCCCACCTCCTCAATACAGTCTTCCAAAAGTGGAATAGGATATGAATCAGACTTTGTAACTGCATTGGCTTTGCGATAGGCCACACATTATTGTTAGGTAGCATCTGGTTTTGATGCCATTACTATGGGTGAGCTCTATTAGCTGCAACTCACTTTGATTATGTTATCTTTGAATATGCATTCAATCTCCTTTTGAATCTGTGCCAACTTAGTAGGTTAGGTCTATAAAGATGCTGTTTAATTGGAACAGCATTTCCTATATCTACATCATGCATAATTAGATTCACACTTCCCAGCTTATTCCCATACATCTCCCCATGCGATAGTAATAAATCTTTCAGGTCATTTCAATTTTCCTCTGGAAGATAACTCAATAATTTATCCCAATTTTTGAGAACTTCCTCATTGTCCAATTTAATTTGAGGAATGTCCAATTCAGAATCCTCTGAACATGCTTCTTCACTGTGTGTTGTAACCAGTAACACTGTCTCCCTTTTGTTTTCCTTCCTTACCAAAATATCTTTTGACCATATTCACATGTCACACTCTGAAATTTCTTTCTGCCTGGTGTTTTTAATAAATAATTCACCTCACTCAATGTCCTTTTTGATTTGTTAAGACCCACTAAACCTGTTTTTTAAAGATTCATCTACCACTGGAAGTAACACTAACACTTTCTTAACGAAATTGTGAATTTTTTTATTTCTTGTCTGTTTCCTCTTTCATCACATGCTGTGTTACTTTTAAATGCTGTCTAGCCAACTCACCTGCTCTATTTAATCTTTCTCTAAAATTAGACACTTAGCCCAAATGTGTGGTCTCTGATCTCTGACTCACCAGTTGTTCCTTAATTAATTTCAATGGCCCTCTCACTTCATGCCCCAAAACTAATTCAAGTGAACTGAATTTGGCCAATTTATCTGGTGCATCTCCAATGGCAAAAAGTACAAATGGAATTTCTTTATCCCATTCCTCTGGATAATCTTGACTATAAGCCCTCAACATGGTCTTTAAAGTTTGATACTACCATTCTAATGCTCCCTGTGATTCTGGATGGTATGGTTAGAATTGTTTTACTCTTAAGATATTTATAACTTGCTTTAATAATTTTCATGTAAAATTTCACCCTTGATCTCTATTGGTAGGCCATGCTTAGTAAAAGAAATTGAGTAAGTCTTCTACCATTCTTTTACGCCATGATACTGTGTAATGTAATGTCCTCTGAAAATCCAGAGGACACATTCATCATGGTCAACAAGTACTGATTTTCACTTGCTATTTTGGCCAGAGATTCTATGCAATCAATTAAGGCCCTTGTAAAATGTTCCTCAAATGCAGGAATGGGTATTAAAGTTGTTGGTTTTATTGCTGCCTGAAGTTTTCCAATTACCTGGCATGTATGACATGTCTGGCAAAATTCAACCATGTCCTTATGCAGTCCAGGCCAATAAAAATGATTTTGCATTTTGGCTTGAGTTTTTCTTGTACCCAATTGATCTTCTACTGGCAATTCCTGTGCAACCCTCAACACCTCCTTTCAAAAGCCCACCATTAATACAATTTGATGAACTTCTGCCCACTTCTCATCTGCCTGAACATGTGATGGCCTCCACTTCCTCTTGAAGACATCATTTTTAAGATAGTAACATTTGGGGATACACTCAGGTTCTGCTTTTGTGATACAAATACTTTAGTGCTTCATCTGTTGTCTATCCATAGTTGCCCTTGAGAAATTGGTGGTGAGCTACCTCCTTGAACCCTGGCATTGTGCATGGATATGGACTGACTCACAATGCCTTTAGGGAGGGAATTCCAGAATTTTGACCCAGCAACAATGAAGGAGCAGGGATATATTTCCAAGTCAGGGTGGTGAGTGGCTTGAAGGGAAACTTGAAAGTGGGTGTTTTCCCATGTATTTGCTACCTTTGTCCTTCTAGATGGAAGTGGTTGTGGGTTTGGAAGGTGCTGTCTAAAGAGTTTTGGTGAATTTCTGCATCTTGTAGATGGGCGGCACGGTGGCACAGTGGTTAGCACTGCTGCCTCACAGCGCCAGAGACCCGGGTTCAATTCCCGACTCAGGCGACTGACTGTGTGGAGTTTGCACGTTCTCCCAGTGTCTGCGTGGGTTTCCTCCGGGTGCTCCGGTTTCCTCCCACCATCCAAAGATGTGCAGGGTCAGGTGAATTGGCCATACTAAATTGCCCGTAGTGTTAGGTAAGGGGTAAATATAGGGGTATGGATGGGTTTCGCTTCGGCGGGTCGGTGTGGACTTGTTGGGCCGAAGGGCCTGTTTCCACACTGTAATCTAATCTAATAGTACACACTGCTACCTCTGAGCATCAGTGCTGGAGGGAATGGATCCTTGTGGATATGGTGCCAATCAAGTGGTCTGTTTTGTCCTGGATGATGTCAAGCTTCTTGAGTGCTGTTGAAGGTAAACCCATCCAGGCAAGTGGGGAGTGGTAGCAGCCTCCTGTAGCAGACTCTCTGAAGAGTAACTCCCTACAACTCTATCCCTGCATTACCCCTGGCTGGTCCACCCAACCTTGCACACCCCTGGACACTATAGGCAATTTAACATGGCCAATCCACCTGACCTGCACATCTTTAGTTTGTGGGAGGAAGCCGGAGCTCCTGGAGAAAACTCACGCAGGCACGGGGAGAATGTGCAAACTCTACACAGACAGTCGCTCGAGGCTGGAATTGAGCCCAGGTCCCTGGTGAAGCAGCAGTCCTAACCACTGAGCCGCTGTGCTGCCCTTCATTCATAACATTCTGGTTGAAGCTGTATAACTTATTTAAGGTGGCACAGGCAGCCTCTGACATATTTAAGAAGGGTCTAGACAAGAGTATTGCAACACACTCCTGACTTGTGCCTTTGTAGGTGGTAGACAGGTTTTGGGGAGTCAGGAGATAAGTTACCATAGTATTCCTAAACTCTGACCTGCTCTTGCAACCACCATGTTTATTCCATGAGGTCATTTGTATTTCTGATCAGTGGTAAACCCCCAAGAATGCTGATAATGACTGATTCAGTAATCTTAATGGATGTGAAGGGGCAATGTTTAGATTGTCTCTTCTTGGTAATGGTCATGGCCTGGCATTTGTGTGGCATGAATGTTACTTGCCACTTATCAGCCCGAGTCGGATATTGTCCAGATCTTGCTGTATTTGAACAAGGTCTGCTTCAGTATGTGAGGAGTTGTGAATGGTACTGAGCTTTATACAATCAACGATGAAGATCCCCACTTCTGACCTTAAGATGGGGGAAGGTCATTGATGAGAGCAACTGAAGATGGCTGGGCCTAGGACACTACCCTGAGGAACTCCTGCAGAGATTCCTGGACCTGAAATGATTGACCTTAACAATCACAGCCATCTTCCTATGTGCCAAGTATGACTCCAACCAGTGGAGAGTTCGCCCACTGATATTCAATGATTCCAGGCTTGGTCAGGAGGCCTTGAACCACATTTGGATCTTCAGCATGCCCATCGTACTGACTAAATGATTACCACTATCTGCCAAATCCTGTATCACTCCCTACGGTTGACAGAGTGTCGATGTCTGAGCTGGTGCTGAGTATCAGATCACTCTCTGATTGACTGGAAGCTCTTGGGGAAGAGGGGTGCAGGAGAAGGATGGCAGCGGTGCAGGATTCCAACTCCCACAACCGTCAATCACAGAATTCCTACAGTGTGGAAGCCAACCATTCGACCCACTGATCTCCCGAAGAGAATCCCACCCAGACTCACCTCCCTACCTTATCCCTGTAACCCTGAATTTCCCATGGCCAATCCACCTAACCTGGACATCTTTGGACTGTGGGAGGAATCAGGGGCACCCAAAGGAAGCCCATGCAGACATGCTAAGAACATGCATACTCCACACAGCAGCCTGAAGGTGGAATCACACCTGGGTCCCTGGTACTGTGAGGCAGTAGTGCTGACCACTGAGCCACCATACCATCCTGGGGACTGAGATGGTACTGGCAACCACTTTCAAGTTTCTCCAACTGGGGTGCTGGATCTACATTTATCATGTTAAATCTCATCCAGCATTTCACTCACTATGTCTATTTTCATTATTGTTGTCCTGAATGATACAGCGGAATGGATTCCATGTAAAACTTCAGCAAGGCTGGATTAAATGTTCATTGTTAAGGAAAATATATGCAACTTATTCAAATTAATTGGACATGATCACTCGTTTCAACTGCTGCCATGTTTGTATTGCGAAATATGTACTCGCCTTGTAATGTTGGCACAGCTTTCCACACTGGAACAGGTCCGAGGCTGGCAAACTGCCCAAGCGAAGAATCCAAGAAAAACATTGGCATCCCAACAAGTACCAGTGTGATGACATAGGGAATTAGGAATGTGCCTGGAAAATATAGAAGAAGGAAATGAAATGTAAATCAAATCGGTTCATTTCATATCAATGCAGGCGCTAAAAGTTTTCATTGGCAGAATAACATTGCCAATTTGCTAGTATTCTTAGCGTCTGAATACAACATAATGAACTTTCCAGCTCTACTCCATTGCCAATCTTCAGTCATGTTAACGTAGGAAATAGGACTAGGAATACGCCATTCATCATCTTGCACCTGCTCTGCCATTTAATATGATCGTGGCTGATCTGATGGTAACCTCAATTCTCCTTTCCTGTCCACATTCTCATTCTCCTCTCTCAAGCCAGAACTTACATAGTTCAGCCTTAAAAATATTCAAAATCCCAGACTCTGCAGCTTTGGAAAGGAATGAATTCTACATACTAACAACCCTCTGAGAGAAAACTAATTTACAATGCTAAATAGGAAGTGCTCATTTTTAAAAAGTGTCCCACACAGTCTCTTCCATGAAGGGAAAGTATCCTCTGTCCATTCAATATCCCTCTGCCAAATCGCCACAAGGTCTCCACTTCTGATTCCTCTGAACTATAATGTGTGCAGGTCTAACCTGTCCATACCTTCACCAGAAAGAAAAAAACCATCAACCCAGGACACCATCAATCATAACAACCTTTACCATCTAGAAGGTCAAGGACAAGTGCATGGAGTGCAAATACCTTCAGAAAATGCCCACAATTTAACCACAGTCCTGACTTGAAAATATATAATTGCCGCTTCATCATACTTTGGTTGAATCCTGGAGCTCCTTACTTAACACTTGCACCAATCAATTTCCAGTTGATGACCATTTCCAACTAGGTAGAATCCAGCCATCTCCCCTGAGTATTAAATAGCGCTACCATTTCTGAATGCCCTAACATCAACATCCTGGGGGTAACCGTTGATCAGAAACTGAACTGAACCATCTACATAAAGTCAATGGCAATAAAAGCAGTTCAGAGACTGGGAACTATACAAAGGTACGAGTTATACCAAAGAAAGGGTTGAGAAATGATTTGCTTGTCAGCTAAGGCAGCCTTTTCACTGAAAATTATTTCTGTAATAATATCTAAGTTCTTTTCAAAGAATAGGATTTGGATTTGGATGTTTAGTTACAGATCTGCTTTGTAACAATTTCTTGTTACATGTAATATTGAAAATGACTATTTTAAAAAAACGTTATAGAGATACAATGAAAAGAATGCAGCTGAATATCCTATGGCCTGATCGATACCGATTAAACCATTTCCACCAAAGGACAATGCATTGACTCACTAACCTCTATCAAACCAAGAAAAGGTAGAACATTGAAGTTTGTACTATTCCTGTTTTCAGGGCAGAAGTGTTAACTTGCAGGCGATATTTTCAAGAAAGGATAATAGTGATCAGGGAAACCTGTATTATTTTTGAGTCCTGAAAGAAGTTGGAACGCTAGCTGTCAGCTCTGTGTCAAACCTGGCATTGTGATGGCACATTGTGACTCAGTCTGAGGGCTGAGGATGAGAGCCCAATGTACGCAAAACCAGTAAGCGGCAGTCTTCAATCTGGCTACTGCATGCAGCTCATCTGCAAAAATAGGGGGCACAGCACCAATTGGGAGAATACTCAAGTTTAGGCTGGGAGAGTGGAGGGGGTGGTAGAGTATTGCAGGGTCGAAGAGTAGGTGAAGTAGGGTTGGAGACAAGGACCAGCTGGTCAGCTTGGACCAGCATCAGTCCTCGTTAAGGTCATTAAACAACATGATGTCTTGATGTCATGCGTTGCCTTGACAGATCATTTAGGAGGCCACTGGAGAAACACAATGACCCAGTGGAGTTTGCGGGGAATATGCCTCACTCAGTTTTGCAAAATGTGGCACTGGAGATCTAAGGTTTTGAGGTCTGTGTTACCTCATGTGACATGTATACTTTGACAATCTCCCAAATCAATCCCCATTTGCTGTCCAGAAATCAAACCTGAATACCTTCCAGTCACAATCAAACAGATGATGTCCCTAGGGACAATCTTTAATGGATATCCAACTGTTAAATTTATGATGTGCAATTGTTTCTTAAAGCAGTATTTTTCAAATATCTATTATCTGCCTGCTATAATAAAGCATCCCCTCTTAGACTGACTTGAATATTTCTTCTAGCTTTTGAAGAGTTCTCTTTATTTCCGTCTTTCGCTGCCCTGTAGTTTGGATTTCATGACAGTACCTCCTCCGTTTCTGTAAGCCAGGTAAGGGAACCTCCAGACATTGCCCAGACCCACAGCACAGCCAATCATCGAGAGCAAGTAGTCAGTCTTCGAGGACCAGTTACCCCGTTCCACATTCTCGTCAGCTTCACCGCTAATAGGATCCAACTAGGAGAAAGAGAGTAAATGGCCAAATCAGAAATGAGATTTTTTTCAGATTAGAACTAAAACAAAAGGTCATTTTTGCTCACTATAGAAACACTACTTTATTCCCTTTTTTATCAGTAAGTGGTTAACAGTTTGGAAATACCCTGAACCCTGTAGATGGAGACTCACCCAAACATATGGACATACAAATTTCTAGCGGGAGTACACATCATTGTCCCTCGAGATTGCTCTGCCGTTCATGAATGCCATGGTTGAACTGATTGTTCCACATTCCTGCCTGTTCCTGATAACTTTACACCCCCTTGCTTTTCAAGCTACCTATCTATTAAGGGAATGAGTTCCAAAGACAGACAGACACTCCTCAATAAGAGAAAAAAAATCTCTCCTTATTCTGTTTTAACTGGGCAACCCATACTTTTATGGGTTTCATGCAGATTCATACAGCACAGAAACAGACCCTTCCATCCAACTCGCCCATGCCAACCAGCATCCAAAAGTGATCTAATCCTATTTGCCAGCATTTGGCCCATATCCCTCTAAGCTCTTCCTATTCATATCCCCATCCAGATGCCTTTTAAAGTTGCAATTGTACCAGCCTCCACCATCGCCCTGGCAGCTCATTCCATAAAGGCATCACCCTCTTGTGTGAAAACGTTGCCACTCAGGTCATTTTTTTTTAAGCCTTCTGCTCTCACCTTAAATCTATGCTTTCTTGCTTCTCCACTACCCTGGGGAAAAAGCCTTGACCATTCACCCTACCTATGCCCCTCAAGAGTTTATAAACCTCTATAACATTACCCCTCAGCCTCTGACACTCCAGGGAAAAAAAGCCCTAGCTTATTCAATCTCTTCTTACATCTCAAGCCAGTCAGTCCTGGCAACATCCTTGTCAATCTTTTCTGCACCCTTCCACATCCTTAACAACATCCTTCCTAAAGCAGGGCAACCAGAATTGAATGTAATATTCTAAAAGTAACCTCACCAATGTCTTTAGCAGCTGCAACATGATGTCTCAACTTCAATACTCAATGCACTAACCAATAAAGGCAAGAATGCCAAACACTGTCTTTACCACTCCGTCTACCTGCAATACTACTTACAAGGAACCATGTACCTGAATCTCAAGGTCTCTTTGTTTGGCACAACCCAGGGACTGTCTATTAACTGTGTAAGAACTGCCCCGGTTTGTCTTAGCAAACCCCAATACCTCACATTTACCTAAAATTAAACTTTATCTGCCACTCCTCGACCCATTGGCCCAAATGATTAAAGTCTCATTGTCCTCCTTCCTAACTGTCCACTGTACTACCTACTCTGGTGTCATCTGTAAACTTACAAACCATGCATCCTTTGTTGACATCCAAATCATTTACATAAATGATGGCAAGTAGTGGACCCAGCACCAATCCTTGCATCACACCACTGTTCACAGGCCTGCAGTCTGAATAACAATCCTGTCCAACCACCTCTGAATTGTGTCCACCTTCATCACTTCCTTCAGCAAATTGTTCCATACATGCAACACTTGCTGCATGAAAGCTTTGCTCCTCAGGTCCCTTTTGTATCTTTCCCCTCTCACCTTAAATCATAATTTTTTGCATTTTGCTTGTAAATATAAAATAGTGAGTAAGGTAAGGGACACATATTTTTAATAGTTATATCGAGATCTGATTCTGCAATGCTTTTCAAAATAAGAATTAACTTGTCAGAAAGCAGTGTTAGAGAAACAAGACTGTGCTAACCCTGGGACTTTCAACAAAGTGTGAGGAATTTTTTAGGTAATTCTGGTTCTGCAGATTGTAAAAGGGGCTGAGATGGTATGCTCTTCCTGTCAGAGGTGGGAGATCAGGGAGCAGTTGAATGATCTGCTGTAGTTTTTGACTCCCTTACTCTGGGAGAAAAGACCTTGGCTAATCACCCTACCTGTTATTTTATAAACTTATCTCAGGTTACACCTCACCCTCCGATGCTGCAGGGAAAATTTCTCCAGTCTATCCAGCCTCTCTCTATAACCCGAACCCTCCAGAGCTGTCATTATGCTTGTAAACCTTTCAAGTTTAACAACATTCTTACTATAGCAGGAAGGCCAGTAATCTATGCAATATTTTAAAAATAACCTCACCAATGTCCTGTACAGCTGAAACACGGTGTCCAAACTCCTGTACACAAGGCCCTGACCATTGAGACAAGCTTACCAAACAGCTTATCTGTGACACCTGTCTACCTTGTTGACATGGCTGTCAGTGCTATACTCCCAAGAGGCCATCCCCACTTTACAGTATCCAAAATGATATACTTATTTGAGAGGGGGATAGCCACAGGAGACTCCTGTACTATCTGCCAACCTCTCCTGGTGGTCACCTGACTGTACCTGCAGTGTTTCCACATGCCTGAAGCTATTGTCTATCACACTCCCCAGCTCCTGTACACTCCTCATTGCCTCTAGCTGCCGCTCCAAACAATCCATGTGGTCTGATAGAAATCGCAACCAAATGCGCTTCAGTAGACATAGTCCCCCGGATCATTCAACTGCTCCCTGATCTCCCACATTTGACAGGAAGAGCATACCATCTTGACCCCTTTTACAATCTGCAGAACCAGAATTACCTAAATAAAATCCTCACACTTTGTTGAAAGTCCCAGGGTTAGCACAGACTTATTTCTCCAACACTGCTTTGTGACAAGTTAATTCTTATTTTGAAAAGCAATGCAGAATCAGATCTCAGGATAGCCATTAAAAATGTGTCCCTTTGTCACTGTTTTATATTTACAAACAAAATGCAAAAAAATTACAATTTTTAACTCTTAAGTTCCAACCTTATAACTTATAGTGATATCATATATCTTATAATAAAACTCTTATAATACTGAGCTGATTAGGTTCATTACCCAAAGTTCTTTAATGTACTATTAGGCAGCGATGTTTAGAAATCACTGAGGGCTCTCCAGCTTTGAGTTCCAGCATGCTGCTCCCCCTGCCTCTAAGATTCGATCTCCCAATATTAGCTGTGACTCCTGCTCTGGTCTCCATCTCACAGACACCCGATCTCCAGAACCTTTGCTTATGGTCAGTCTCTGACCTTACCATTGTGATCGCTCTCCCAAAACTTCAATTCCATGTGCTGTCCTTTCTCCCCTTTAAAATACACTTGTTTCTGATATCTTTTACAAAAGGTTTGAAAAACATTGCGAAACTGAAACAAAGGAGTGCCCCACAGAAGAGTGGGAATCCAATTCCAGCGCTGGAAAAACCTCAAACCCAGGAGCAGTCACAAGTCTCCCCCATGCATCTTTCTTGTTCAAGGAACCCCCACAAGAGAAACCCTTTCCGCAGACGCCCTGTCAAAACCCCCCACCAATCGTGTACATTTCAATCAAATTACTGCAGTTTTAATTCGACAAAATACTCACTGTGTCCTCTGGAGGGTGGGTATGTTGGTCACTCTGTGAGCACGCACTTAAAACCAATTCTTTCTGGTCCATATTTGGTCAATGGTGAATGATTCCTGTACTGGCTTCAGAGTTGGATGTAACTATTCAGTACGCTGCTTTCACCCCGAAGTGTTTGCAAACACTTATCTGCTCTGAGACACTTGGAAGGCTGATTCACAGATAATTGACGCTTCCACATGAGTAACCAATCTCTTGCGCTGTTTAAGGTGGTAGTCCAAGATTATGTCTGATGTTAATCTTTAATTTTCATACTGAATATCTCAGTTCAAAGGTAGTTTCCGAATAATCAGTATCAGATTTCAGTTTGTCAGCGTTGAATTTTTAAAGAGTTCAGCACTGAGTGAAACGTTCGACAAAACAGAATCTTATAACTGGTAGGGACAGCCCAGATTTGCTTCCTATAAATCTGCTTTTGCTCCAACTATAATGGAATCCTTTGTTTTAGGTTTCTGGGTTTATTCTTAAATACAGGGTGTAATGTGAAACATGAAGAGTGTGGTGCTGGAAATCCGCGGCAGGTCAGGCAGCATCCGAGGAGCAGAAGAGTCAACAGTTCGGGCATAACCCTTCATCAGGAATGAGGCTTGTGGCCCAATGGAGCTGAGAGATAAATGGGAGGGGGGAATGAGGTGGGGGGGTGGCTAGGTAGCTAGGAATGCGATAGACAGATGAAGAGCTAGAGGGCAGAGGAGATGACCTGGGGGTGCAGTGTGAGAAGGACTCACTGCAATCCTTGTCGAGGGAGGAGGAGAAGAACGTCTTCAAGGTAAGCATCCTTGGGAGGGGCTGAGGGATAAATGGGAAAGGGGTGAGGCCCTTAGGCCACAAACCTCATTCCTGATGAAGGGCTTACGCCTGAAACGTCGATCCTCCTGCTCCTCGGATGCTGCCTGATCGGTTGTGCTTTTCCAACACCACACTCTTCGACTCCGATCTCCAACGTCTGCACTCCTCACTTCTTCCTAGTCTTTAGAAAGGCGAGCATTGGGACATTGTGTTACGGCTGTGCAAGACACTGGTGAGACCCCATTTGGAGTATTGCGTAGATTTTTGATTACCCTGTTATAGGAAGGATTTTATTAAACTGGAAAGGATACAAAAATGATTTGCAAGGACACTACCGAGGCTGGAGGGCTTTAGTTGTAAGGAGAGGCTGGAAAGGCTGGGACTTTGTTTGTTGCAGCTTAGAAGGCTGAGGGGTGATCTTTTAGAGATTTATAAAATTGAGAAGGTGACTAGCCAAGGTCTTTTCTGGGGTATAGGGGAGTCCAAAACTAGAGGGCATGGGGTTACGTTGAGAGGGGAAAGATTTAAAAGAGACATGAGGGGTAACTATTTTACACAGAGACTGTGTGCATGGAACAAGCTGCCAGAGGAAGTGATAGAAGCAAGTACAATTACAACATTTAAAAGATATTTAGATGGATGTAGCGATTGTAACGAGGTCAGCCAGGTGGACCTCA
Source organism: Chiloscyllium plagiosum (assembly GCF_004010195.1). NCBI lineage: Eukaryota > Metazoa > Chordata > Chondrichthyes > Orectolobiformes > Hemiscylliidae > Chiloscyllium > Chiloscyllium plagiosum. Next base: position 6,546,348 of record NC_057724.1, read on the forward strand.
TAGAATATGAGTTCCCTAATTGGGGCTGTTAGTCTGGTCCAATCAGGGGGCCCTGACTGGGAAATAAAAACAGGAATGTCAGACGTCCTGTTCATTCTGAGACCGGGCTCTGAGGGAGCTGGATCAGTGTCAAGGACTCTCCACCTGTAAATAAAGGGGGATTTGGTGACGGGATATTGGAGTTATTTCAGAAAGTGTTAGAGGGAGATGGGCCAAACTCAGGCAAATGGGACCAGTTCAGTTTAGGAAAGCTGGTGGACATGGATGAGTTGAGCCAAAGAGCCTCATTCTGTGCAGTATAATTCTATGATATTATCTATCTCCAAATAACAGATTAATATCATATCAGTTGAAATATAACTGCTGGCTTTATATTTGTATGCCTCATGAATTTTGATAAATATTTTTGTGAAAAGCTGAGTGGAAGGCAAACGTTCAAGTTCTGATTAGTATGAGGATTGGCCTAAGTTTCATGAATACTTCTACTGCGTTGCTTATCACTGACAATATTAATGAAGTACTGAAAAATGCAGACTGTAGCTGGCAGAATATCATAAATAAGAAATAAAACCATGACTTAAAATGACTTTTTTTTTGCCCCTCATGGGCACTTAAGATTTTCTAGAGAGGTAATGTTGACCTTTGGTTTCCAGCCTCCTGTGCTCATTATACCATATTGTTTACCAATAATATCAATAATAATAGCATAAATATCAGGACTTTGTACCAAGTAACTAAGATAAAATTAGTCTTGCACTTTCAGCCTCTTTTAAAGTATGATTACAATCAATTTGCACACTCCACGTTTCTTAGATTTGGAGATGCCGGTGTTGGACTGGGGTGTACAAAGTTAAAAATCACACAACACCAGGTTATAGTCCAACAGGTTTAATTGGAAGCGCTGCTCCTTCATCAGGTGGTTGTGGAGTACACAATTGTAAGACTCAGAATTTATAACAAAAGTTAACAATGTGATATAAAAAGTGGGACAAGCAGACTAGTAACCTCAGGATTACTATCGGTGCCACATGTTGGTGAGGTGAGGAACAGGGAGCAAGTGCATCTGAACACATGGCTACAGGGCTGGTACAGGAAGGAGGGCTTCAGACATGTAAGTCATTGGGGTACCTTCTGGGGAGGGTGGGACTTGAACATGAAGGACGGGTTGCACTTAAACTAGATCGGCACCAATGTCTTGGGTGGGAGATTTGTGAGAGCACTTCAGGACAATTGAAACCCGTTTGGCAAGGGGATGTGAACCAGAGCTACAGAGCTACAGGAGAGGGTAGTTTTTGAAAGGGCAGAAAGAGAATGCAGAGAGTCTGTCAGGAAGGATACACAGTTGATAGGGCAAAGGAATAGATTAAAGTGTGTAGGTTTCAATGCAAGGAGTGTCAGAAATAAGAGTGATGAACCTAGAGCATGGATCAGTACTTGGAACTATGATGTTGTGGCCAAAGTGGAGGCATGGATTTCACAGGAATTTTACAGGAATTTTTACAGGATATTCTAGGATTTAGATCTTTTAAAAAGAACAGGGAGGGGTGTAAAAGAGGAGGTGGAGTAGCATTGTTAATTAGAGAGTGGATCACAGCTACAGAAAAGGAGGTTGATGAGGAGGGTTTGTCTACTGAGTCAGTCTGGGTGGAAGTCAGTAACAGGAAAGGAGCAGTCACTTTATTGGGTGTTTTCTATAGAGCCCCCAATAGCAGCAGAGCAATGGAAGAACAGATTAGACAGCAGAGCTTAGAAAGGTGCGGATGTAACAGAGTTGTTGTTATGGGTGACTTCAACATCCCCAATATTAATTGGAACCTCCCTCGTACAGATAGTCTGGATGAAGCCGATTTTGTCAGGTATGTCCAGCAGGGATTCCTGACTCAATATGTAGATAAGCCGACTAGGTGGGTGGCCATGTTGGATTTCGTGCTAGGCAATGAGCCAGGCCAGATGTCAGATTTCTCAGTGGGTGAGCATTTCAGTGACAGTGACCACAACTGCCTCACCTTTACCATAGCCATGGAGATGGATAGGAACAGACAGTATGGGAAGGTATTTAATTGGAGAAGGGGAAATTATACTGCTATTAGACAGGAGCTGTGGAGTATAACTTGGAAACAGTTATTCTACGGAAAAGGCACAATAAAAATGTGGAGGTTGTTTAAGGGGGACTTGTTGCGAGTGCTGAATAACTTTGTTCCACAGAGACAGGCAAGGAATGGTAAGGTGAAGGAGCCTTGGTGACAAGAGCAGAGGAGCTTCTCATCAAGAGGAAGAAGGAAGCTTACTTGAGGTTGAGAAAGCAAGGATCTGGCACAGTTTCAGAGGATTACTGGGTAGCTAAGAAATAACTCAAAAATGGACTGAGGAGAGCTAGCAGGAGGCGGGAAGGATTAAGGAAAACCCAAAAACCTTCTACATGTACGTGAGGAATAAGAGACTGATCAGAGAGAGGGTAGAACCAATCAGAGATAGTGGAGGGAACTTGTGCCTGGAGTCTGAAGAGGTAAGGGAGCCCCTCAATGAGTTTTTTGCTTCAGTATTCACTGGAGAGAGGGACCTTGCTGATAGTGAGAACACCGTGGACCAGGTTAATAGGCTTGAACAAATCAACATTAAGAACATGGATATGCTGGACTTTCTGGGAAGCATCAAGATAGAAAAGTCCCCCACGGCCGGACCAGATATATCCAAGGTTATTCCGGGAAGGGAGGAATGAGATTGCTGCACCTCTGGCAATGATCTTTGCATCCTCACTCTCCATGGGAGTAGAACTGGATGATTGTTCCTCCGTTCAAGAAAGGGAATAGGAAAATCCATGTGAATTACAGACTAGTCAGTTTTACGTCTGTGGGAAGCAAGGTGCTGGAAAGGATTCTGAGAGATAGGATTTATGACTATTTGGAAAAACATAGCTTGGTTAAAGATAGTCAGCATGGTCATGCCTCACAAGCCTTATTGAGTTATTTGAGGATGTGACGAGACAAGTTGACGAAGGGCGAGCAGTGGATGTGGTGTATATGGATTTCAGTAAGGTATTTGATAAGGTTCCCCATGGTAGGCTGATTCTGAAGGTTAGGAGAGATGGAATACAGGGAAATTTGGCTGTCTGGATATGGAATTGGCTGGCCAAAAGAAGACAGCGAGTGGTCGTGGGTGGAAAGTATTCCGCCTGGAGGTCAGTGACCAGTGGTGTCTCGCAGGAATCTGTTCTTGGGCCTCTGCTCTTTGTAGTTTTTATAAATGACTTGGATGAAGAAGTGGAGAGGTGGGTTAGTAAGTTTGCTGATGACACAAAGGTGGGTGGTGTTGTAGATATTGTCGAGGGCTGTTTCAGGCTACAACAAGACATTGACAGGATGCAGAGCTGGGCTGAGAAGTGGCAAATGGAGTTCAACCTGGATAACTCCAAAGTGATTTATTTTGGAAGGTCAAATTTGAATGGTGAATACAGAATTAAAGATAGGATTCTTGGCAGTCAGGAAGAACATCGGGACTTGGGTTCCATGTACACAGATCCCTTAAAATGACCAACCAATTTGATAGGGTTGTTAAGAAGGGGTTCTGGCTTTCATTAACAGGGGAATTGAGTTTAACAGCTGGGAGGTTTTGCTACAGCTCTATCAAACCCTGTTTAGACCACACTTGGAATATTGTGTCCAGTTCTGGTCACCTCATTATAGGAAGGATTGAGATACTTTAGAGACTGTGCAAAGGAGATTTACCAGGATGCTGCCTGGATTGGAGGGCTTGTCTTATGAAGAAAGGTTGAGTGAGCTAGGGCTTTTCACACTGGAGAGAAGAAGGAAGAGAGGTGATTTGATAGTGGTGTACAAGGGAATGAGAGGCACAGTTGGAGTAGATAGACAGAGACCTTTCCCCAGGACTGAAATGGCTGTCATGAGAGGTCATAATGTTAAGGTGATTGGAGGAAGGTATAGCAAGATGACAGAGCTAGATTCTTTACACAGAGAGTGGTGGGTGTGTGAAATGCACTGCCAGCAGTTGTAGTAGAGTCAGAGTCATTAGAGACATTTAAGCAATTGCTGGACAAGCACATGGACATCAGTAAACTGAGGGATGTGTAGGTTAGGTTGATCTTAGATTAAGATAAATGCTTGGCACAACATCGTGGGGTGAAGGGCCTGTACAGTGCTGTACTGTTCTCTGTCCTATGTTGTGTTCCAGATGCAATTCAACTGGCCACACTACACAACATTAAGCAAAACACATTCATTTTGAACATGATAGAAAAATACAATGACAGAAAGAGGAACTTGGAGTAACTAAACTCTGTTGGAAAACTTAACAGAATAATAGATACAGTTACTATTTCTAAATAACTGTTTCAACATAGCAATATCCCATGAACACACGCTTGGCTGAATGGTAAATTCAGAAACCAGATTGTGTCACATGCAATTCTATCAGTAAGAAAGAGATACTTGCAGCAACTCCCCAGAGAGACAGAGTGTAGCAGATAGGAGAGATTCACTGCCTTCCGACCCTGTAGAGACCCCAGCAACAACAACCACCGAAAGCTAACTAAAATCCCTGGTTCTGTGGGTGAGAGTTTGACCACACCCACTCAGACTGCTTCTGTTCCAACTTTAAAAAAAAAGCCAAAACTTGACAAGTTGTTTATCTTTGCATAGACTGCTCGTTGCCTGCCCCCTAATCTCTCTCGAAAAGAAACCAAGATAGAGTACAACTCTTAAAGCCACAGCATCATCACACCAACAGAAAGAGACCATGTCCAATGCTTTATCAACGTCCACATAAACAACATCCATTGCCTGATCCTCATCAATCATCTTCGTCACTTCCTCAAGAAATTCAAATTTGTGAGTCAAGACTTCTCCTCCATGAAGTACTGCTGACTATGCCGAATATGGCCGTTCTTCTCGAAAGGCAAGTAAATCATGCCTGTAAGAATCTCCTCCAATAATTTCCCTCCTACTGATATCAGGCTCACCAGCCAAAAATTCCTAGATGATGACTCTTTTAAACAATATAACAATATTATTGTTCCAGTCTTCTAGAACTTCACCTGGGGCTAAGGAGGATGCAAAGATCTCTGTCAAGGCCCCAGAGATCTCCTCCCATGTCTCCTTCAGGATCCTGGGATAGATCCCATCAGACCCTGGCGACTTACCTACCTTGATGTTTTTCAAGACACTTAACACTCCTTCCTTCTTAGTATCATCTTTTCTTAGAATATCAACATACTTTCCCTAATTTTGCCATCATCCATATCCTTCTTGGTGATTTGCAATGCCGAATACTCATTAAAGACCTCACGCACTTGCTGCAGCTCCTTGCAGAACTTGCTTCCTTTGTCCTTGAGTGGATCTGCTCTTTCCCTTGATATCCTTTTGCTTCTAAATATGTATAAAATGCCTTGGGTTTGTTCTTAATACTTTGTGCCAAGCATATTTCATGGCTCTCCCATGATTATTTGGTAATATGAAGTTGAAGGAAATGTATCACTTCAAGAAGAGAGCATGAGAATTAAGGAATTAATGGGAACTGTGAGATTCATTACATCTATTCTCTGGCTGAGTTGCCAATTTTGATGTAATTTGGGGATGTCACAGTCAATTATCCTATTAAGCCCCAGTGACTCAAGATGATATTCTTACTGACGACTGTGGTTATATTCAGCTGCTACAAGCAATGTTTGACAAATGCAGATGAATGAGCAGTATTAAAAGGTAATGCCTTTTAAATGTTGCAATTGTACCAGCCTGCACCACTTCATCTGGCAGCTCATTCCATACACCTACTACCCTCTGCACGGAAACGTTGCCCCTAAGGTCCCTTTTATATCTTTCCCCTCTCATCCTAAACGGCACTCCACTGGTCACAGGCCTCCAGTCTGAAAAACAGCCCTCCACCACCACCCTCTGTCTTCTACCTTTGAGCCAGTTCTATAACCGAATTCTCCCTGTATTCTGTGATTATCTAACCTTGCTAACCAGTCTCCCATGAGGAACCTGGTCGAATACCTTACTTAAGGTCCATATAGATCACATCTACTATTCTGCCCTCATCAATCCTCTTTGTTACTTCTTCAAAAAACTCAATCAAGTTTGTTAGACATGATTTCCCATGCACAAAGCCATGTTGACTATCTGTAACACATAAAACTCTGGTGTGTTGACAAACCCTTCCTTCTGTGAGGATTTCTCTACAATATGGCCCTCAAACCTCTGAATCAATGTCTCTGCATGCTAAGAGCTTAGAAACCTCTTTCTTAAACTTTAGCTACAGAAAAAAGCATTTGGAGACCAATTTAACATTGTCACTGCCTTTCCAGGATTTCAGCTGTGCAATTACAAGAGATATCAAACGCTGAAAAGCTTCCGTGGGCCATATAGAGTCTCACGATCACTGTTAACATTTGTTCTCCCATACGGAGTTCTTTCAATTCACGAACATTCCGATATGAAGTCTGATGAAACATGGAAATTAGGATGATCCTATTATCCAGCAATTTTATCCAGGAATGATGGCACGACTCTGCCCACTATCTAGATTTCTGACATTTTCGCACCCAATTTTACATTCTGCTTGAATTTTCCCTCCAGTCTCTCCCCCAAGGCTATTTGCGGTCAATAAGGGCCCAAACTATAGGTTCCCATCATTGTCAACTCTGAGATAACCTTCTTCACTGTCCACTACACCTCCAATTTTGGTGTCATCTGCAAACTTACTAACTGCCCCTCTTATGCTCGCATCCAAATTATTCATGTAAATGACAAAAAGTAGAGGACCCAGCACCAATCCTTGTGGCATTCCACTGGTCACAGGCCTCCAGTCTGAAAAACTGCCCTTCACCACCACCCTCGGTCTTCTACCTTTGAGCCAGTTCTATAACCGAGTTCTCCCTGTATTTCTGTGATTATCTAACCTTGCTAACCAGTCTCCCATGAGGAACCTGGTCGAATACCTTACTTAAGGTCCATATAGATCACATAGAGTGTCTCTGTGTGTTTCTGTTTGTCTGTGAGTGTGCTTGTGCTGGATTTATTTAGATGGAAATTTATATTTCATACTCCAAACTAAATGTGGTAAGCAGTTTGCAAGGTCATTGAAGCATTTAGTTTCTAATAAATCAATAGTTTGTATTTATTAAAGCAAACTGGTTGACGGATATTTTCACTCAAAATCAAATATAGAGTAAGAAAATGTACGGCCTTCTTGGGAATTGTGTAAAACAGTTGGGTGAGGGAACAGCAGCACACACTTCCTGCATCAGTCATGACAAGTTTACTTCATTCACCTGTGGGATGATGGCAATGTTGGCTGGGCCAACATTTATTGCCCATCCCTAGTTACCCATGACTAGGTAGTGGTGAGCTGCCTTCTTGAACTGCTGCAGTCCATGACCTGTACATTGACCCACAATGCCTTTAGGGAAAAAAAAGTTCCAGGATTTTGACCCAGCGACACTCAAGGAAACTGTGATATATTTGCAAGTCAGGATGGTGAGTGGATTGGAGGGCAACTTGCAGGAGGTGGTGTTCCCATGTATCTGCTGCTCTTGTCCTTCCTGATGGAAGTGGTCGTGGATCTGAAAGGTGCTATCTAAGAAGCCTTGGTGAATTTCTGCAGTGAATCTTCTAGATCGTACACACTGCGCATCAGTTGTGGAGTGAATGAATGTTGTGCCAATCAATTGGGCTGCTTTGTCATGAATAGCATCAAGTTTCATGAGTGTTATTGGAGCTGCACTCATGCAGGTAAATGGGGAGTATTCCATCACATCTGACTTGTGCCTTGTAAATGGTTGACAGGTTCTGGGGAAATCAGGAGGTGAGCTACTAATTGCAACGATTGCTAGCCTCTAACTTGGTTTTACACAAACTATATTTATATGGCAAGTCCAGTTGAGTTTCTGCTCAATGGTAACCCCCAGGATGTTGATAATGGGAAAATTCAGTGATGGTAGTGGCATAGAATGACAAAGTATGATGGTTAGATTGTCTCTTATTGGAGATAGTCATTGCCTAACATTTGTGCAGGGCGAATATTACTTTTTAATGGAAGAATTTTGAAAATAGCACCCTGAAAGGTGACATGATAAGTCAGTGGTTAGCACTACTGCCTAACAGTGCTGTTTGATTCCACTCTTGGACAACTGTCTGTGTGGAGTTTGCAGATTCTCCCTGAGTCTGTGTGGGCATCCTCCCACAGACCAAAGATGCCCAGGCTAGGTGGATTAGCCATGGGAAATGCAGGGTTACACTGATAGGTTAGGGCTGTGGGTCTGGGTCGATGCTCTTTGGAGGGTCACATTGTATTGAGACTGCCATATCATAAATAGCTGACTTTGCTCAACTGGAGCAGGCAATGGTGGATAGAATAGACCCGGAGAAGCTGGGAGAACAGAAGTAGTTTATCGAGGATAAAAATGAGGACAACGAGCAGGAGGAACATCACCTTCTGGATCCAGCACAACAAGCCAGATGGGACCTAATTGACATCTAGCACAAGCACAGAGAATGATAATGTGCAGCACTGATAGCATCTCTGAAGAGAGAGGAAAACAGAGTCAATGTTTCAAATCCAGAAAGGGAAGAAGACTCATACTGGACTCTTTCTGTCGTTCACCACTCAATGTTTCTCTCATGGGTTTGACTCTCTGCCTCTGTTCCTGGAGATAATTGCAAGTGGAGTATGGTTGGACAAGTGAAATGGTTGGCAAAAGTCATTGGAGGATTCAACCTGGTGTTATGGAATTATCCTGGATGGCTGGGAACAACTTTGGAACTGCTCTTAATCTTATTTGTGCGTTTGTAATATTTGTAATTTCAGTTTAATGTGAAACTGGCACAGTGGCTCGGTGGTTAACAATGCAGCCTCACAGCACCAGGGACAAGAGTTTAATTCAAGTCTCACATGGTTTTGTGAGTGGAGTTTGCACATTCTCCCAGGGTTTGCTCTGGTTTCCACCCACAGTCTAAAGATGTGCAGCTTTAGCGGAATGGCCATGCTAAATTGCCTCATAGGGCTCGGTGGATTAGCCATGAGAAATGCAGGGTTAGGGTAGGGAAGTGGAACTGGGTGGGGTGCTCTTTGGTGTGGACTCAGTGGGCCAAATGGTATGTTTCCACACTGCGGGAATTCTATGAAATTTGTTAAATTTAATTGAATAATTGTTTGCCAGTGGATTTGTGAGGTATGCTGACATTTTTGTATTATATTTTCAACAAAGTACATTAAATGAAATCTTGCCCATCAGATCCTTTCTATAGGATTCATTTGAAAATTATTTTCTTCAAAAGGATTACCTGCGTGACCAAACAGAGTGATGATGATGTCCCCAGCAACTCTTTGAATCAGTTTTTAATGCATTTTGTAAAAATATTCATGTGTGATGTGCATACCCTCATCACTTATCAATCAACGTGTGGTCAATGCCTTAAAGCTGATAAAAGTGTCATACCTTTAAAAAGATTTGCCAATGTACAGTAAACCTTTGTGATTTATTTATATGTTATTTCACATAACATGTGCACAGAAAATTGGGTTCTCTTTGACAAAAAATGTCTTGAAATTTATTTCCCACATTAAATACTTACAGAGCTACCATATCATAGACTTACACGTATAGACTGAGTTGTGTGGCTGCAGATGTACTGCACATTACATTGACAAAATTGATTGCCAGCAATGACCTCAGCACCCTAGAGGAACGTCTGACGGTGAGGTCAGTAACTTTTTATTGAGAACCTCACACGTTGTGATGTCAGGTGATTATCTAAACGTACAAGCCTTTACTGCTGATATCTTTATCATAATGCAACAAAACACTTGAGACTGATCTATGATGTTTCAAACGCCAATGAAGATCTAGCAACCCAAAACATTTTAACAACATTCGAGCAGACTCTCATTATTGTGAAAAATACTGTAAATCTGTATTAATGTATCAGAAATGTGACTTTGCACAGGATAATCTTGACTTTAAAAATGATTATTCAGATTGAAAAATATTTAAAGTCAATTTGCCTTCAAAAGTTTCACCCCAAAAAGAATGTTTATTTACAAATCAATCACAAACTAAGGAGTAATATCTTCCCTAGAGCTTTGATATTATATCACGAATATTTGGAAGTTTCACATTGCGAAATTGTTGTTCAGGGTTAATCTGATTTTTGTATCTTTCCCCTCGGTGCTCCTCCAGGCTTGGACCCCAGTCTGGTGTCGATGTGCAAGCTGTAGTAATTCTCTGTGAAAAGAAAGACAAGAGATTAAATAGCTTATGTTTGTCATTTTTGGACTATAAACAGAATGTATGCTGGCAGTTTTACATTCTATGCTTCTTAAGGCTTGAATACAATATTGCTTGTTACATTGAACAGAAATTTTTTGGTATTGTTCCAGTGATCCAATTTACTGGATTTCTAACAGAATAAGTTCTGGTCATTCTGGATTCCCCACTGCTCGCAAAATACTAGCCCTCAAAATGTAGGAATTAATGGTAGATACCTCAGTGGTTAAAAAATTGGTCTAGAAATTGAATTCCCTTGTGTTCATTTTACAGGCATAATTGAGGTGTCAAAGCTTTCAATAATATAGATGACTTACATTGTATGCTTTACATCCTGTAGGGTATCTTTACCTGTTAAGGCAATGCTATGTTATTGCCTTTAGCATAAGAACTAGGTGTGGGGAACATACTAATAAGCAAAAAGAAAATTAGAAGGAACACTGACACTATGATATTGAAAGATCCAACAGCTGTTTATTTCAGCTCATTTACATATCACATTCATAGGCACATTAGGGCTTAGGCTAATATTAAACCATTTGGCTACAAAGAGTAGAATCTTTTCATCAGTGCGTAATGCTTCAGGTAACTCAATTTAACACAAAGTTAAAATCTTTATACTTTCAGGTCACAGATTATAGTGCTGAGATGATTTCATGATAAATGTATCTGGGAATTAGACTGGCATACTGATGGCGAGACATAATGTAACTTGTCTTTTCTTATTGTTTGTTGTACATTTAGAAGCCCAAAATGCATGTGCCTTCTCAGGAGGCATTGAAGATGAACACTTGAAACTTCTGCATTATTCATTGCAAATACAATCCCCCAAGTTCAAACGTGTCAAAAGTCTGTTTGTAAAAGTAGTTAGCCATTAACTGCAGCACGCACCTTATAACCTCACAAAGCTGAGAACTAATTTCCCGTGGTCATATCATTAACTTCATTAAAGGTGCGCAGATTACACTGCTTTATAGTGATATGTGATTGGGTAGGAAAGTAGAGTTGAGGTCAGAACAGCTACCATCACATTTAATATAAGAGCAATAGGCCTTATTCCTGCTCCTATTTCTTATGTTCTTCTTTTGTTCAATGCAAGAGATCAAAATCAATTTCAAGGTCATCATTCTTTAACCTCAGGAATCTGAATCAAATCCCAATAAGACATGTGGAATAATAACATTATTTGTTTCCCAAATGAGCACCCACATGTCCTGAATAAACATCATAGTGGTTTCAATGGATACAAAATTGGCAGCTTCAGGCAGCAATAAAACAAGAATGAGTGGTATAAAACAAATAAAACAATTTATTGTTGGATGCTCTTCAAACATGAGATCAAAATTGTTAGATTGAAAACAGAGCTCAGGACAAATGCTCTCCAGCTCTCTTTTATATATCTGCGTTCCACATGTCTCCATCACTTTTGCTTTAAAAAAATAGGAAAGTACTCTATACTTCTGTCCTGACATCCCAAACCTTATCTGAAACAAAACTAAACAATGGCAAATTGTGACCTTACCTTCCATAAGGTGGTGCCCTCAGCTTGGACAACTTTCACCACGGCCACAACGGGGATCCACATAATACAGAAGATGATCATACACCAGCCCAGTGCTATTGCCCAGACAGGGTATTCAACAGATCCGTATGTTGGTGGGGTGAATGTTGTTAAGGACCAGATTATGATAACCTGAATGAAATGAGAGATCACAAAAAAGAAATCAGATTTAGAGCGTCTATCTGTGATTCGATTGTTTTAAGTCGAAATCAGTAAAAAGATATCTCCTTACTGCCAGCAAACATGGAGAAATGAAAAACCAGCACACTCTCCACCACAGCCAGAAGAGCCAAGTCCTTTGCCCAATCATCATCTCAATGTCCTTGATGAATCTGTTTGCCCCTGTGAACAACAAGGAAGCAAAGAGTCACATTTTCCTCTGTTTTCAGAAGGTGATAAGGAAGGCAAGTGGAATGTTGGCCTTTATTTAAAGGAAATGTTGTATAAAAGTGTGAAATCTTGCCAAACTTCCGCAAAGCACTAGTTGGAACACAGATAAAATACTGCAACCGGTTTGAAGGACAGATATACCGGCCTTGGAGGCAACAATTAGAAGTTTCACATGGCTGATTCCTAGCATGCAGAGATTTTCTTTTGAGGAGAATCACAGAGCCATACAACTTGGAAACAGACCTTTCAGTCCAACCAGTCCACACCTATCATAATCCCAAATTAAACTAGTCCTACTTGCCTGCACTTGGCCCATGTTCCTCCAAACATTTCCTATTCATGTACTTATCTAAATTTCTTTCAAACATTATAACTGTACCCGCATCCACCACTTTGCCTGCAAAGTCATTCCACACTCTCTGTGTGAAAAAAAAATTGCCACGCATGTCGATTTTTAAATCTTTCTCCTCTCATCTTAAAACAGTCCCCCTAGTCTTGAAATCCCCCACGCTTGGGAAAAGACACTTGCCATTCACCTTATCAGTGCCCCTCATGATTTTACAAACCTCTATAAGGTCTCCCCTAAACCCCCTTCGCTCCAGTGAAAAGTGTTCCAGTCTAACCAGACTCTCTTTTTAATTAAACCCTTCATTCCTGGCAACATCCTGGTAACTCTCTTCTGAAGTCTCTCCAGCTTAATAATATCTTTTTTACAACATGGTGACCAGAGCTGGACACAGTAGATTGAGCAGGAATTCTTCAATGGGCAGTGGGCAGTCAAGGCTGGATTATTAAATACATTCAAGATGGGCAACATTTCATCACTAAGGGAATCAAGGGCTGTGGGGGAAAAGGCTGGAAGGTGGAGTTGAGGATTATCGGATCAGCCATTACCTCATTGAATGGCAAAGCAGACTCAATGGGCTGAATGGCCTATAACTGCTCCTATGTTTAATGATTTGAAAGTCTCATAGGATTTTCCAACAGGATGATCATTTTTCTTTTGTACGCGTCTATGACTTAACCTATTGGACAAGTAAAGGAAGCTTCTTTTTAACAGTCATCTTTTAAGTGGAGGGCACCAGAAATTTCTCACTAGGTTGATTGCTCCTGTTGAAGATACACTGAGACCAATGCTTCTTTCATTTATGGATGTCTTTATGTTTGTGTTGTGCTTACCATAGATCCAGCTAATCCCAATAAACTCCAGACCACCGATTATCAGGAGAGCCCAGCCAGCACAGAAATGATCAATTAAATTCACCCAGTAAATCCCAGCCTGAGGAGACAATGGAATTCTTTAAAATACTGTACATTACCATAAAACCAAAACTAAACAGTTTTTTTCCTTCAATACAAATTATCCAATATGAATTATGTTTCAGTAAAGTTTGGCTTGATGGTTAGGACCTCAGCAATCGAACTTCTTTAGATTGAACACTGAGATCAACAATTACTGACCTCATTTTGTTCCATTTCTCTTTGCAGGTTTTGACTGAGAACTTCTTTTTTTGCTTTCAGTTGGTAACCATTCAGGATCTGACCATTCACACCTTCTCCAGCCACATCTTGTATTACTTAGATACTATTTGCATTAGTCTTGCATTATGAACTCTTTGATCATTTAATCTTTCCTGTCTTCCACCCTACCTTAGATCTTCCTATTCATTCTAATTCCACATTCCCACTCATCATTTGTTGAAAACTGTTTCTGACTTCTCTGATGAAACATCATCAACCTGAAACATAAACACTGCTTCTCTGCTTTCAGATCTGCTGAGCACTTCCAACAGCTTTTGCTGAGAGTTTTGATTTCCAACATCCCTAGCCTTTAGTTTTTGCAATAATGACTGCTCTTTCATAACCTCTGGCCTTCTCTCACAACCTCTCGTGTCATCACAGGATGGAATTCCCAAAGGCAGTTGGTTGGGATCTGGTGGTGGGAGTTGGTTGGGGAGATATAAGATGATGAGTCCATCACCTTGCCCCGATTAAATCTGGGATGGCAGTAGGTTATGTGCAGCCTTCCTAACCCAGGCCTTTTGGGACACTTCAATAGCCTCTTCAGGGCCACATCACATCGCTATTAGGATTCTACAACCAGCAGCAGAGTTTGTCAAATGGGCAGACTTGAGCAAGCTGCCTAAAGATTTGGAGGAATCCCCCTTTGTTTGGTCATCAATGACTGCTCCCATGCAGGTAGATGCTTGCCACATTTAGATGGGAAGCTTTGATGTGTAATTTAGTGTGGCATGGTGCAAATGGCTGTGGTGGTGCTAACTACAAGATGTGCAGCAGCAGTTTATTAAGGCTGTGCCGACTGTATGCATAATCTCTACCAGCCAGAAGGATAACAGGAAGTGCACGGGTACAATGCTACATCCAAGTCCCCCTCCCAATCACACACCGTCATTGGGTTAAATTCTGGAACTCGCTATGATCCCAGCTAATGGTATCACCCCACGAGTCAGATCACAGGCAAGAACCCAACTTGATGGATCATAACTTTATTTGTTTTGGCTTTAGCAAAGTGGTGTCTCACTAAACCTCAAGTAAGCAATGCTGTAGCATTCCTTTAACAATAAAACAGAAGTTTAGTACAAACACAATGATTCAAAGTATCGACTTACAATTCAAATCCAAAGATTTTACACAGATGATAAAAATTATAGTTTCATTAATCCCAAACTACTGCTTGTTAAATTGAAAAGAAATAAACCAGTTTTGAATAGCATCCAAAACCTCACTCCTAGTTTAGTATCCAAAGCACCATTCATATATGTTCATAACAGTATTCCTGTATGGCGCACTTTAGTCAGTTTAAGTTATTTTGGCACTACAATTTTTAACCTGGTACTGCAATAGTATTTTCCTGAAGCTATCAAAATCTTGAGTTTCACTGCACTCCACTTCAATAACCACTTCTGTTTTTCTTTTAATCAGGTCAGGAACCAACACTAACTGTTCACTTTCAGTACCTGACTCACGATATCATTTGGAACGGTTGGGATTTATCTCCTGGCTGGGTGGGATTTATCCCAGGATTCTCTGGGAAGTCAGGGAGGATTTGGTACTGGGTAATAAACCCGGCCAGATGTTAGATTTGGAGGTAGGTGAGTACTTTGGTGATAGTGACCACAATTCAGTTATGTTTACTTTAGGGATGGAAAGGGATAGGTATATACCACAGGGCAAGAGTTATAGCTGGGGGGTAAGGAAATTATGATGTGATTAGTAAGATTTAGGATGCATAGGATGGGGAAGGAAACTGCAAGGGATGGGCACAACTATAATGTGGAGCTTAGTCAAGGAACAGCTACTGTGTGTCTTTGATAAGTGTGTACCTGTCAGACAGGGAGGAAGTGGTTGAGTGGGGGAGCCGTGATTTACTAAAGAAGTTGAATCTCTTGTCAAGAGGAAGAAGAAGGTTTATGTTAGAATCAGACGTGAAGGTGCAGTTAGGGTGCTTGAGAGTTGAAAGTTAGCCAGGAAAGACCGAAAGAGAGAGTTAAGAGCCAGGAGGGGACATGAGAAATTATTGGCAGTTAGGATCAAGGAAAATCCTAAAGCTTTCTATAGGTATATCAGGAACAAAAGAATGACTAGGGAAAGATTAGGACAAATCAAGGACAGTAATGGGAGGTTGTGCATAGAATCCAAGGAGATCGAGGAAACGCTAAATGAATATTTTCATCAGTATTCACACTGGAAAAAGACAATGCTGTCGAGGACAATACTGAGATGCAGGCCACTAGACTAGACGGGATTGAGGTTCATAAGGAGAAGGTATTAGCAATTCTGGAAAGTGTGAATATAGATAAATCGCCTGGGCTGGATGGGATTTATCCTGGGATTCTCTGGGATGCCAGGGAGGAGATTGTAGAGCCTTTGGCTTTGATCTTAATGTCGTCACTGTTGACAGGAATGCTGCTAGAAGACTGGAGGAGAGCAAATGTTGTCCCCTTGTTCAAGAAGGGGAGTAGAGACAACCCTGGTAATTATAGAGCTGTGAGACTTACTTCGATTCTAGGTAAAGTGATGGAAAAGGTTATAAGAGATAGGATTTATAGTCATCGAGAGAAGAATACGTTGATTAGGGATAGTCAACATGGTTTTGTGAAGGGTAGGCCATGCCTCACAAACCTTATTAAATTATTTGAGAGGGTGACCAAACAGGTGGATGAGGGTAAAGCGGTTTATGGTGTATATGGATTTCAGTAAGGCATTTGATGAGGTGCCCCACGGCAGGCTATTGCAGAAAACACGGAGGCATTGAATTTAGGGTGATTCAGCACTTTGGATTAGAAATTGGCTAGCTGAAAGAAGACAGAGGGTGGTGGTTGATGGGAAATGTTCATCCTGGAGTTCAGTTATTAGTGGTGTACCACAAGGATCTGTTTTTGGGGCCACTGCTGTTTGTCATCTTTGTAAATGACCTGGATGAGTGCGTAGAAGGATGGGTTAGTAAATTTGCGGATGACACTAAGGTCGGCGGAGTTATGGATAGCGCCGAAGGATGTTGCAGGTTACACAGGGACATAGATAAGCTGCAGAGCTGGGCTGAGAGGTGGCAAATGGAGTTTAATGCAGAAAAGTGTGAGGTGATTCACTTTGGAAGGAGCAACAGGAATAAAGAGTACTGGGCTAATGGTAAGATTCTTGGTAGTGTAGATGAGCAGAGAGATCTCGGTGCCCATGTGAACAATCCCTGAAAGTTGCCACCCAGGTTGATAGGGTTGTTGAGAAGGTATACGATGTGTTAAGTTTTATTGGTAGAGGGATTAAGTTTCTGTGCCATGAGATCATGTTTCAGCTGTGCAAAACTCTTGTCTGGTCGCTCTTGGAGTAGTGCATACAGTTCTGGTCACTGAATTATAGGAAGGATGTGAAAGATTTGGAAAGGGTTCAGAGAAGATTTACTAGGTTGTTCCCTGGTATGGAGAGAAGTCTTATGAGGAAAGGCTGAGGGACTTGATGCTGTTTTCATTAGTGAGAAGAAAGTTGACAGACTTAATTGAGACATACAAGATAATCAGAGGGTTAGGTATGGTGGACAGTGAGAGCCTTTTTCCTTGGATGGTGATGGCGAATATGAGGGGACATAGCTTTAAATTGAGGGGTGATAGATATAGGACAAACGACTGCCTGCAATGGTAGTAGACTCGCCAACTTTAAGGGCACTTAAATGGTCATTGGATAATCATATGGATGAAAATGGAATAGTGTAGGTTAGATTGGCTTCTGATTGGTTCCAGAGGTCAGCGCAACATCGAGGGCCAAAGGGCCTATACTGCGCTGCAGTGTTCTATGTTCTCTTCTTAGGAGCACTTCTCTGTACAGTCATCCTGTTCCAAGGTCTTCCCAGGACTAAAATACTACTCAAGTTAGAAGTGAAAATGAAAGTTTCTCTTACTCAGCCAAGGCTGCCTCCCCCAAGTTTAAACAAAACAGATTCCAGAACTCGCTCAGAAATCTTAGGTGTACATAGAGTCATACAGCATGGAAACAGCCCCAACTCATCCATGCTGACCAGATTTCCTCAAATGAACTAGTCCCATCTGCCTGCATTTGGCCCATATCCCTCTAAACCCTTCCTTTTCATGGACACTCTCAGATGCATTTTAAGTGTTGTAATTGTACCAACCTCCATGATTTCCTCTGGCAGCTTGTTATATATTCGCAACACCCTCTGTGTGGAAAAGTTGATCCTCAGGTCCCTTTTAAATCTCTCCCCTCTCACCTTAAACCTATGCCCTCTAGTTTTGGATTTCCCTACCCTGGGAAAAGAAGACCTTTGCTATTCCTCTTATTTATGCCCCTCATGTTTTAATTAACCTCTATAAGGTCACCCCTTCGCCAATCACATTCAGGGAATTAATTTTAAAAATTAACTGCCCCGTGCTTTATAAATACCCATACTCTATGAAAATGTAATATCTCACATAATTAGATATTGGACTACTAATTAACAATTTATGTTTTAACTTCTCTTCTGAATCAAATCACATATCATAACAACTAGTTCATACATGCATAAGTCTAGCCGTCTGTTAAGGGACTTTCCTACCTGTGTTACACAAACGAGGCCGCAAAGAAACAATAGTAAACAAGTCACAATTGACAGATAATGTCGTTTTGATTGCAGAAGTGCAGGGAACTGGTCATGCAAGCTTGTCATAATTATTTCTGGCATAAACATAAAATATATTGAAACTTGAACAGTCTCTACTAAATCAATGTCTTAATTAAGGCCGAGTTGCTATAACTGGAAGCATGCACACCACAGAATGTATGAAAGTAGATCTTTTTTAAAAATTGTCTTGCATTTTGCCTGAACTCAAGATGGTCCAAAGAGTTTCAGTGACGTGTAGGGATTGTTGTAAGTTCACTATTGGATATGTGCGCAATAAGTTGCCCACAAATAGCAATGATATGGTGACCTGATAATTTGTGATACTGGTTGAGTGATAACTATTGACCAGGAAACTGGGAAGAGCCCACCCTTTATGCTATGGTATGCATTGTTTCCACACAAGATGAATCCTCATTTTAGGGTTACTTTGATTATCTAAAAGACAGCAGTTCCAACAATACTGGACAGCTCAGCTAGGTCTGGGATCCTATCCTCCGCAGCAGTCTCTGGAGTGAGACTGAAGACCATCGGCTGCTGACGTAGAAATAACCATGGCAGACAGTCATGGTGAAATGTGACCAGCTTATTAGCAGTCCTTCATAACCAGAACATCAATTAAACAGCAATGTGTATTTAAATTAGATTCTAATGTATGTTCAGTAGCATTTCAACATCATGCTTCAGGCAAAGGTGAGGCCGTGTTGAAACTTTCTTTACTAGTTGTGGAGCTTTTTTCCTATTTTCTCCTGAAATAGTTCACTTCATTCTGCCTTAAAATACAGGAATCCTGTGAGAAAATATGACCTTCAAATATTGGGGCAGAAATTAGGCCATTTGGCCTTACAAGTTGGCTCAGCCATTCAATCATGACGGTCAAATCCCTCGAACTCAGCACCGCCTTCCTAACCTGCAATCTTCTTCCTGACCTCTCCGCCCCCACCCCACTCCGGCCTGTCACCCTCACCTTGACCTCCCTCCACCTATCGCATTTCCAACGCCCCTCCCCCAAGTCGCTCCTCCCTACCTTTTATCTTAGCCTGCTGGACACACTTTCCTCATTCCTGAAGAAGGGTTTATGCCCGAAACGTCGATTCTCCTGCTCCTTGGATGCTGCCTGACCTGCTGCGCTTTTCCAGCAACACATTTTCAGCTCTGATCTCCAGCATCTGCAGTACTCACTTTCTCCTCCAATATGTTTCTCAACCCCATTTTCCTGCCTTCTTCCCATAACCCTTGATCCCCTTACTAATCAAGGACCTGTCTATCCCTGTCTTAAATACACTCAATGACTTAGCCTCCACAACCTTCTTCGCCACTGAGTTCCATGGGTTCACCGCCTTTTGGCCAAAGACATCTTTCCCTCTCTCAGTTCTGAAGGGTCGTCCCTTCATTCTAAGGCTGTGCCCTTTCATCCTAGACTCCCCTAGTAGTGGAAACATTTTCTCCATGTCCAATCTATCCCAGGCCTGTCAGTATTCTGTAAGTTTCAATCAGATGCCCACCTCATCCTTCTGAACTACATCAAGTACGCAGAGTCCCCAACCTCTCCTCATAAAACAAAACTTTAATTCCAGGGATCATTCTTGCAAACATCCTCTGCACTGCCGGAGAAGCCAGCAGTTCCTATCTTATTGTTATTAGTTTGAATTTGTATCATAGAATCCCTACAGTGTGGAAACAAGCCGTTCGGCCCAACAAATCCACACCGACCATCCGAAGAGTAACCCACCCAGGACCATTCCCCAATGCTACATTTACCCCAGACTAATGCACCTAACCTGCACCTCCCTGGACACTATGGGCAATTTAGCATGGCCAATCCACCTAATCTGCCCATCTTTGGATTGTGGGAGGAAAACGGAGCAAACCCACGCAGACAAGGGGAGAATGTTGTTTTCCTGCAGTTTAATTTAAAGAAACAAATGAAAATTAAAATTGGATGGATCCTATAAATGGTGGTTATTCTTGGTCATATTTCTTCTAATCCCTTGGCTTTCCCCAGAAGCTGGACTGGAGCAATGTGCCTGAAATCCATTAACCTCTCCACATCGTCAGATCCTGTTCTGAGCTGTTAGCGTCTTCACTTCTGAATCTGGTAGTTTCTTAAGGATAGGGAATTGAGCGTGATCTGACTGAGTCAGTTAAAATGTTAAAAAAATTTGAGAGGTGACAAACAGTTTGTCTGGTGAGGGAATCAAGGACATGGAGTCGCAATTTTAAAATAGGAGTTGGATTACTCAGGAAGGAAATCTGGAATTGTGTTTTATCACAAAAGTACTATAAATCTGGAACTCCATGCACGCAAACTTGTGATTGCTGAAATAATTGAAGTTGTCTCGGATGAAATAGTCATGCCTTAGCATGGAAGGATAGCATCCAGGCATGTGAATTGAGGGGCGTGATTTATTTAGAGTCATAGAGTCATGGAGATGTACAGCATGGAAACAGACCCTTTGGTCCATCCCGTCCATGCTGACCAGATATCCCAACCCAATCTAGTCTTATTTGCCAGAACTTGGCCCATATCCTCCTAAACCATTCCAATTCATATACCCATCCATATACCTTTTAATGCTGTAATTGTACCAGCCTCCACCACTTCCTCTGGCAGCTCATTCCATACACATTCCATACAAGACATTTTATATCTTTCTTCTCACACTCTAAACCTATGCCCTCTACTTCTGGACTTCCCTACCCCAGGGAAAAGACTTTGTCTATTTATCCTAACCATGCCCCTCATGATTTCATAAACCTCGATAAGGTCAGCCCTCAGCCTCCGACGCTCCACGGAAACCAGCCCCAGCCTATTCAACCTCTCCCTATAGCTCAAATCCTCCAACCCTGGCAACATCCTTGTAAATCTTTTCTGGACTCTTTTAAGTCTCACAACATCCTTCCAATAGGAAGGAGACCAAAAAAAGTCATTAGTAAACAGGATTAAGGAGAATCCTAAGGCTTTTAATACATATATAAAAAGCAAGAGGGTAGCCAGGGAAAAGGTTGGCCCTCTCAAGGACAAAGGAGGGAATCAATGTGCGGAGCCAGAAGAGACACATGCTATATGTCGTTATCTGCCTAGGAGAAGGAATTGGTGGAGGATGATCTCAGGGAAAACAGCTCCAGCCTATTCAACCTCTCTCTATAGCTCAAATCCTCCAACCCTGGCAACATCCTTGTCCCTGAGATCATGCTCCACCAATTCCTTTCTTTTTCTGAACCCTTTTCTGAACCCTTTCAAGTTTCACAACATCTTTCTCATTGGAAGGAGACCAGAATTGCATGCAATATTCCAAATGTGGCCTGACCAAAGTCCTGTACAGCCAATTTGATTTGCTCTGGGAGCTAAGTTCTTGCTATTAGATTAGATTACATTAGATTACATTACATTACAGTGTGGAAACAGGCCCTTCGGCCCAACAAGTCCACACTGACCCGCCGAAGCGCAACCCACCCATACCCCTACATTTACCCCTTACCTAACACTACGGGCAATTTAGCATGGCCAATTCACCTGACCTGCTCATCTTTGGACTGTGGGAGGAAACCGGAGCACCCGGAGGGGGCTCACGCAGACACGGGGAGAACGTGCAAACTCCACACAGTCAGTCGCCTGAGGTGGGAATTGAACCCGGGTCTCTGGCGCTGTGAGGCAGCAGTGCTAACCACTGTGCCACCGTGCCGCCCACTAATTCATGTGTTCATAATCAAACAATAGCACAAAACACAAGTGACATAATCCTCTTTACATAGAAGTGGTGAAGTGAATGATGAAATTTGTCACTCTTACCTACAGTTGCAAATTGACTGTCGAGTCCCAGAGTGAACAGCATGATGAAAAATAAAATGGACCATAAAGGTGAAAATGGCAACTGTGTAAGGCCCTCTGGGTAGACAATGAAAGCCAAACCGAAACCTGAACAGTGGATAGAATTGAAATGGAGAAATGAATGCAAATTAAAAGTGATAAACTGTATACTGAGGGGCATTTATTTAATTGGAAAATAAAAATCTTGTATTATGGCATTGATCATTCCATAAGACTTTTTCAAAATGTGAAACTAAATGCAAAATTTAAAATCCAATAATAGTAATCAAAAAAAAGTAGGCCTGTATCTTTCCAAATTCACAGTGAGTTCGAGCATATGTGTGCAGAGACCTGGAGCTGGTTTTCCATTGTATTTTCTTATCTGGAATTGGAATGTGGCATAAAAGCCAAGGTGAACTGTAGGCCACTTAATGGGGTTTTTCTGTATTGACACATTAACAAAAGTGTGGGCAGATCCATCCTCACCACGCTCTGCCCTTCCTTTGCCTTGAGGTTAACACCAGTAATTGGAGAAAATGAGCTGACATACCCCAAGTTTCGAAGATGCCCCGTTGGCTGGGCCCCCAGCATAAGTTGTCAAGACTTTCACTTATTCAGAGCTTAACAGTGGACACAATGTGACCAATGTGGCTGACTGCTTTACCAGGTGTTCAGCCTGGCTTCAGTCAGCAGGAAAATGCTGGAAACTATTATTAAGGAAATCTTAATGCATTTGGGAAAGTATAGTCTGATGAGAACAAAGTCACCGTGTTTTTGCAAGTGATGTGACTAATCAGGGAGATAAAGAGTCCTGTGTATGTTAGCCACCTCCATAGATAGCCCAGTAATTACTGCAGCTATGTACGAAATACTTCATTTGTTAAACCTCTATAGCACAGGAAGGATGGTGGATTGATGAGCCCTGTATTAATTAATTCCTAGAGTCTTGTCAAAGCATTTTGAAGAGAAAGTGAGGTCTGCAGATGCTGGAGATCAGAGCTGAAAATGTGTTGCTGGAACAGCGCAGCAGGTCAGGCAGCATCCAGGGAACAGGAGAATTGAAGTTTCGGGCATAAGCCCTTCTTCAGGAAGGGCTTATGCCCGAAACGTCGATTCTCCTGTTCCCTGGATGCTGCCTGACCTGCTGCGCTGTTCCAGCAACACATTTTCAGCTCAAAGCATTTTGAGGTTTGTGTAAAGTTCTACCATACTATAATGCTTTTTATTATGTCTTGTGTTTCTGTTTGTAATCAGTTGTGATGTGGATCAGCATCTGAAGGTCAGTGAAGCACTAGGTAGAGAGTTCAGAAGGGAGGTGAATTCTGACCAAAAGCATTATGACTGGGGCTCATGTTAAACTTCTTTCTAAAAGGACTGAGGCAGTTTTAATGAATCGGGGACACACATATACACATTGGGACAGATCAGAGCATATCAATCGAATGGTCACCACCACCACCACCAGATTCCCTCTTAACTCAACTTTCGTGGACAATGATCTGCAGACATGTGTCAGTGGCTTTTTTCCTGCCTTACTAAGTTACAAGTGTCACATCCATTGCTGGCACTCAGTGACCTACCACTAAGATCAGAAAATGGCCATGTGCATGTGGGCTTGCTTCGCTAGGGTGGTGTTGCTAATCCCACAATTCGATCTGATCGAAGGCATTACCTTATATTGCTAAGGCACCAGGGTCGGAAAGGAAAATATCACAGTTGTCAAGGACACAGCCAGGAAAGCATGACTTGACATGGGAAGACATATAGTGAATTAACCATCTCATTAATCGACTGGTGTTGTGAATATGGGTTATTGCTTAAAGTTTTAATAACAGATTACCACATGAAGTGAAGACTGTATCCAAAGTTAGGTCCTTGTCACTAATATCTAAAGTATGGAGTCATGGTATAAAAAGGGCTGCATGGAAATGCTTGGGAATGAGAGACCAGTGAGCCTAATATCTGTAGTGGGTAAGTTGTTGGAAGTGATTCTGAGAGATAGGATCTACATGCATTTTGAGAGACAAGGACTAACTAGGGTTTTGAGTGTGGGATGTTGTGTCTCACAAATTTGATTGAGTCTTTTGAAGGGGTGACCAATTGATGAGGGAAGAGTGGTAGATGTTATCTACAGGGACTTTAGCAAGGCCTTTGACAAGGTAACACATGGTGTTTGTTGGGTAAGGTTAAATTTCACGGGATACATGGAGAGCTGGCCAACTAGATACAAAATTAGCTTGAAGGCAGCAGTCAGAGGGTGGTGGTGGAGGGTTGCCTTTCAAACTGGAGGCTTGTGACCAGCAGTGTGCCTCAAGGATCAGTGTTTGGTACACTCTTATTTGTCATTTATATAAATGATTTGGATAAGACTTCAGGAGGTATGGTTAGTAAGTTTGTGGATGACATCAAGATGAGTGGTACAGTGGAGAGTGCAGAGGTTATCTGAAAATGCAGTGAGATCTTTATCATCTGGGCCAGTGGGCTGAGGAACGGCAGATTGAATTTAATTCAGATAAATGTGAGGTGTTGCATTTTGATAGATCAAACCAGAGCAGGACTTACACAGTCAATAGTAGGGCCCTACGGAGTGTTTTGGACAAAAAGATCTAGCAAAAAAGGTTCATAGCTTCTTGAAAGTGAAGTCACAGGTACACAGAGTGGTGAAGAACAATTTCAGCATACTTGCTTTCATCCGTCAGAGCACTGAGTATACAAGATGGAATGTCTTGTTACAGCTATACAATGTGAGGCCACATTTGGAGTACTGCATACAGTTTTGGTCGCCCTACTATAAAAAGGATATAATTAAACTAGAAAGAATGTAGAAAAGATTTACTAGGATGCTACCTGGACTGGAAGGTTTGAGTTACAAGGAGAGGTTGGATCGGTTGGAACAGTTTTCCCTTGAGTGTAGGACTCTGAAGGGTGACCTTCAGAGATCAATAAAATCATGAGAGGCATAGAAAAGGTGGACAGCAGACAGCCTATCCCCATGGTAGATGTGTCTAAAACCAGAGGCCGTAGGTTTAAGGTGAGAGGGGAGAGACACAAAAGGGTCCAGAGGGGTAACTGTTTTCACACAGAGGGCAGTGAGTGTTTGGAATGGGCTGCCAGAGATAGTGGTGGCGATGAGTACAATTTTATCATTTAAGAAATATTTGGACAGATACATGAATGGGAAATGGACCAAAGACAGACAAATGGGATTAGTTTGAATTGTGAAAATTGAGCGGCGTGGGCAAGTTGAGCTGAAGAGCTGTGCTGTCAACTTCTATCAGTCTATTACTTTAAAACAGCATGACTTCCTTTTTAGTAATCTTATAGTCTTGAGATAATGGTGAATGAACATCAACAACAGTTTAATTGCCTGGAATTCAGAGATCTTTACTGATGTTTCAGAGATTGCACTTCGCTTACCCTGCTCACCACACACTCGCAAACATTGAGTAGAGCAATCTCATCTCTTCATTTGAGAAATACTGGCGCACAATACAGTAATTTGGAGTGCAGATACCTGACTGTGCAATCTCTGAGACAGGCTTGTCTTGTATATGAGCCATGTGTCCAAGGACGGAGAAGATGGTGAATCCAGCATACACACTCGTAGCACAATTAACAACACAGACAATGATGGTATCTGCGTAGCAGTTGTTGTGGAATTTGTTGTAGGATGACAGTGTTGTTAAGCCTCCAAAAGCTACTGCGATTGAATAAAAGATTTGTGTTGCAGCATCTTTCCAGACCTGGGAAATAGAATGTAGAATAAGTCAACAGTGGGAGATTTGGGTACAGTGCATTCCGTTGGTCAAACTATAGTAGCTATGAGGAACAGGGGATGATGTGAACATGGGTGAAGGCCGCAAATGCTGGAGATCAGAGTCTAGATTAGTGTAGTGCTGGAAAAGCATAGCAGTTCAGGCAGCATCAGAGGAGCAGAAAAATCGATGTTTTGCCCGAAACATTGATTTTCCTGCTCCTCGGATGCTGCCTGACCTGCTGTGCTTTTTCAGCACCACTCTAATCTAGACCAGGAACATGGGATGTGCTGACTGGTTGAAGTTCACTCTGGATCATTGATAGCTCCACTGTAATAGGATAATTTTTCTGTCTCCCCTGTCTGGTAACTGGGCAGCACAGTGACTCAGTGGTTAGCAAAGTTTCCTATAAGCACTAGGAACCTGGGTTTGATTTCAGTCTTGGGTGGCTGTCTGTGTGGAGTTTGCACATTCTCCTTATGTCTGTATGGGTTTGCTGTGGTTTCTCTCCCACAGTCCAAAGAATGTGCAGGTTAGGGAGATTTGCCATGGGGAAATGCAGGTTTACAAGGGTGGGTTGGATTTGAGTGAGATGTTCTTTGGACGGTCAGTGTGGACTTGATGGACCAAATGGCCTGCTTCCATATTGTAGGTATCCTATGATTCTCCTGCCTGTTGCTAAACTACCTCCAAAGCCTTTGGTGCTTTCCATTGTAAGAGGAGAAAGTGAGGTCTGCAGACGCTGGAGATCAAAGCTGAAACTTTATTGCTGGAACAGCACAGCAGGTCAGGCAGCATCTAGGGAACAGAAGATTCGACGTTTCGGGCACATGCCCTTCTTCATGTGCCCGAAACGTCGAATCTTCTGTTCCCTAGATGCTGCCTGATCTGCAGTGCTGTTCCAGCAATAAAGTTTCAGCTTTCCATTGTAAGACATGCTTTCCAGACACTGTGTCAGTTATTTATTTACAGAGTGCACACTGGCACCTAGTGACCATTACACTTTTATTAAAAGAAAAAGAAAATTATGCTTTGAAAGAATATTGGGAATGTAGAAACAATATGAAACGAGGAATTAAGAGGGCTAAAAGGGATCATGAAATATCTTTAGCAAACAGGTATAAGGAAAATCCTAAAGCGTTTTATTCATATATAAGGAGCAAGAGAGGAACTAGAGAAAGGGTTGGCCCACTCAAGGACAAAGGAGGAAAGTTATGCATGGAGTCAGAGAAAATGAGTGAGATTTTTAATGTGTACTTTGCATTGGTAATCACCGAGGAGAGGGACATGACGGATGGTCAAATCAGCATAAAGAGGGAGGAAGTGTTGGGTATTCTAAAAGGCATTAAGGTAGACACATCCCCAGGTCCGGATGGGATCTATCCCAGGTTACTGAGGGATGTAAGAGAGGAAAATAGGTGGGGCCTTAACAGATTCCTTTGCAGCATCCTTGAACATGGGTGAGGTCCTGGAGGAATGGGGAATTGCTAATGTTGTCCCCTTAAGAATGGTAGCAAGGATAATCCAGGTAATTATAGACCAGTGAGCCTGATGTCAGTGGTAGGGAAGCTGCTGGAGAAGATACTGAGAGATATGATCTATTCCCATTTGGAAGAAAATGGGCTTATCAGTGAGGTCATGTCTTACCAACTTAATAGAATTCCATGAGGAAGTGACAAAGTTTATTATTGAGGGAAGGGCTGTAGATGTTATATGCATGGATTTCAGTAAGGTGTTTGATAAGGTTCCCCATGGTAGGCTGATGGAGGAAGTGTTGCATGGGGTCCAGGTGTACTAGCTAGATTGATAGAGTACTGGTTGGGTTGAGAGTGGGAGTGGAAGGGAGTTTCTCAAAATGGAGAACTATGACCAGTTGTGTTCCACAGTGATCTGTGCTGGGACCACTGTTGTTTGTGATATACATAAATAATCTGGAGGAAATTATAGATGGTCTGATTAGCAAATTCGCAGATGAGACAAAAACTGTGGAGTAGCAGATCATGAAGGTGACTGTCAGAGAATGCAGCAGAACATATTAAGTTGATGTTTTAAAAATAAGTGGGTGGCACAGTGGCTCAGTAGTTAGCACTGCTGCCTCACAGCACCAGGGACCTGGGTTCGATTCCAGCCTCAGACGACTGTCTGTGTGGAGTTTGCACATTCTCTCTGTGCCTGCGTGGGTTTCCTCTAGGTGCTCCTGTTTCCTCCCACAGTCCAAATATGTGCAGGTCAGGTGAACTGGCCATGCGAAATTGCCCATAGAGTTAGGTGCATTTGTTAGGCATAAACATGGGGAATGGGTGGGTTACTCATTGGAGGGTTAGTGTGGACCAGTTGGGCCGAAAGGCCTGTTTCCACTCTGTAGGAAATCTAATCAAATCTATAGACAGATTGGAGAGTTGGGCGGAGAAATGGCAGATGGAGTTCAATCCGGGCAAATGCGAAGTGATGCATTTTGGAAGATCCAATTGAAGAGAGAACTATACAGCAAATGGAAAAGTCCTGGGGAAAATTGCTGTACAGAGAGATCTGGCTGTTCAGGTCCATTGTACCCTGAAGGTGGCAGCACGGGTCAATAGAGTGGTCAAGAAGGCATATGGCATGCATTCCTTCATTGGATAGGGTATTGAGTACAAGAGTTGGCAGGTAATGTTACAGTTGGTTCAGCCATATTTGGAATACTAGGTACAGTTCTGGTCGCCACATTACCAAAAGGATGTGGATGCTTTGGAGACAGTGCAGAGGGTGTTCACCAGGATATCCTGGTATGGAGGACACTAGCTATGAAGACAGGCTGATTAGATTAGAATTATTTTCATTAGAAAGATGGAGTTTGAGGGGGGACCTGATTGAGTCTGCAAAATCATGAGAGGTATAGACAAGGTGCTGTTTCCCAGAGTGGGGGACTCAATTAGAGGTCAAGAGTTCAAGGTGAGAGGGAAAGGTTTATGGGAGATCTGCGTGGAGTGTTATTTACGCAGAGGATGGTGGGTTCCTGGAACATGTTGCCAGTAAGGTGGTAGAGGCGGGCACAATAGTGTCAATGAAGATGTATCTAGACTGGTACATGAATGGGCAGGGAGCAGAGGGATACAGATCCTTAGATAATAGGTGACAAGTTTAGATAGAGGATCTGGACTGGCACAGGGTTGAAGGGCCGAAAGGCCTGTTCGTGTGCTGTAATTTTCTTTGTTCTTTGTATTCCTTTTTTAGATTATTACCTGTTCAGCATCACTGGTATGGGTTGTATAGTGGGTTTAACATTTATCAATTTAACCAACAACATCAAATAGTTCATACAAGTCATGGGCAGTTCACTCTTGCACAGTCAGAGCAGGGGATACAAAATCTCGTCAATGCCTTGATGTAAGACAACGGCCCATAACAAAAATGTGATAGAAGGCAACTAAACAGTCAGATCTCACACCCACAGTTACCTTTTCACATTCTGCTGCCATCATTTCAAAATGAGTCACATATATATCAAAGTTAAAACAGTTTGACTGTGAAAGAGAGATGAAATTGATAATTCAGTGATATTTACCTCAGCATTGGTCAGTTTGGAGATGTCTGACTGGCTTCCAATATAGTATTCGATTCCTTGATAGGCTCCCTCCAGGGTAAGCCCTCGGATCAGGAGTATGGTTAGAACCAAATAAGGGAATACAGCAGTGAAATAAACCACCTGAACATGGAGAGATACTTGTTAGATTTTCCTGCATTTCTTACTCAACATTTACATGATGGGATCCAATTGACTGGAAAACTAATAGACTTGCAATCCAAGCAACAACCACAGAGGAATGTGGAATAAACATTGAGTGTATTTGCATCATGTTGTAACTGCATCTAAATACTTATTTACAACTCATACTAAGATAAAATCAAAATGTTTAGGGCTGAAGAAGATCATGTGACCAGTGACAAGGGTCACAATTTGAGACGTAGATGAGGTAGAAATTCTTTTTCACAGATGTTTGTGAACCTTGAAACAGCTTTCCTCAAAAGGTGGTAGAAGCAAAGCCTTTGAATAGTTTTGAGGTAAAGATTGATAGCTTCTTGATAAGTAAAAGATGAAAATGATTGGGTGTAGATGATCAACCACAATCAAATTGAATGGTGCACTAGCCCTGAGAGACCACGTCAAGGTGAAAGTGAGGACTGCAGATGCTGGAGATCAGAGCTGAAAATGTGTTGCTGGAAAAGCACAGCAGGTCAGGCAGCATCCAAGGAACAGGAGAATCGATGTTTCGGGCATAAGCCCTTCTTCAGGCTTATGCCCGAAATGTCGATTCTCCTGCTCCTTGGATGCTGCCTGACCTGCTGCGCTTTTCCAGCAACACATTTTCAGCTGAGAGACCACGTCACCTACTTTTCTTCCTAATTCAAATGTGCATGGGACTGTTCCTAGTTTGGTACTGTCCCACTTCTCCTGAGATATCCTTTGGGATTGAGGAAGACTTGCTTCCACTCCAGCTCAGTGGGTTCTGAGTTAATGGACAACAGGCAGAGGAATTGAGGCTTATCCGAGATGGGTGAGAACGCAGGATCCTAAATACAAAGAGATCAGTCATGACCTTATTGAATGGTGGAACAGGCTTAAGTGCTGATGATGTTTTCCTATTTTGCATCGGGGAGGCAAAGGCCTACTGGCATAATTGCTCGGCTATTCTGAGTTAATGGACAACAGGCAGAGGAATTGAGGCTTATCCGAGATGGGTGAGAACGCAGGATCCTAAATACAAAGAGATCAGTCATGACCTTATTGAATGGTGGAATAGGCTTAGGTGCTGATGATGTTTTCCTATTTTGCATCGGGGAGGCAAAGGCCTACTGGCATAATTGCTTGGCTATTAACCCAGGAAGTGTGCTTCTGTTCACAAGACCTGGGTTTGAATAATCCCCCCCATAGCCAGATGATGGAATTTGAACAAAAATATTAAGAACTTTCTCCTTATAAAACCATTGATGATTGTCAGGGAACCTGTCTGGCTCAATAATATCTTTCAAAGAAGGAAATCTGCAATCTCCACATCCTCTGGCCTACATACGGCTCCAGATCCACAGCAGTATAGTTGTCAATTAGTGATGGGCAATGTGAATTTTGTTTTAAAATGGGGGTTTTTGCAAATGCTGCCACATGTGAGGAAGGTGGTGCTCAAATGGGTTGGATGATTCACCTATCTGGAGGCTTGCACACTCCCTTTGACACTTCACACCTGCGCATTCCCAATGATAATCTGAATGATTTAAAAACGATTGCAGTTTGTTCATATTTTACAGCAAAAAACTGGACATTGTTACCAAGTGATTCATCACTGATCATTTTACCTTTCCTGAAGATTTGATTCCTTTAAATAGCGCCGCCCCAACTGTGACCCAGGCTAGAAGCAGACAGAGGGCTAAATACCAGACTACCTTCCCAGTCTCATCCATTGAACTGCCACGGTCCAAAACCACTTTGCTAAATAATTAACAAGACATATTTTATGTAAGATAATATTTGCAAGTATTGATACTGATACATGAAATACGTGTCGCCAGTAGGTGCTGGAAATGTGTTATTCCAAAACTCCAGGCATCAAGGAACAAGCTTGTAGATCTGCTGGCTATTTTCTCTATTTATCTGTATTATTTTATCTTTCATGTTCAATGCACATTTAAAAGACATCACAGCATCATAGTATATAATCTTAATGTATAAAGGTATAAAGTTCTAAAGGGAGAATCTATGGTTAACAAAAGAGGTCAGGGAAAACATCAGACTTAAGGAAAAAACATATGACTGTGCAGAGAAGACTGGTAGGTCAGATACTTGGCCAGAATCTTAAAAATATCCGGAGATTTCTACAGATTTCTAATTTCTATAGATATTTTTAAAAATAGGTAAAGCAAGTGTTGGCCCTTTAGTGAGTGAGATAGGGAGTTAACGGTATTAATCAGAAAATGGCAATGCTTTGGCATATGTGTCAAAACAAATATTTTGGTTCTGGCTAAATTTCTAGAGGATATAATATTCTTTCCTATCTACCTTGGTGTCATCTGCAAATTTATACACCATTTCTTCACTCCCCTCATCTAAGGCACTGATATTACATTGTAAAAAGGAGGTTATTTCTGCATTATTACAAAAACATGAGGTCATCAGGAAGGGTTAGTATGATTTTGTTAGAGGAAAATATTATGTAACTCATTTAGTGACATTCTTTGGATGAGTAATAAGCTCTGGAGTTAAAGGAAAGCCTGTAGATGTACTATTCATGGATCTCCGGGTTCTATTGTTAAGGTGTCACATCCAAGGTATTTGCAGGAAATAAAAGCTGGGGGGTGGGGGGCACGGTGCATGGTAGCATGTTAGTATGGATAGAAATTTCTGAAGATGGATCACTGGACTCAACCAATTAACTCTGATTTCTCTCCACAGATACTGTGCGATCTGCTGTGTTTTTCCAGCAATTTCTGTTTTTGTTTTTTATTTCCAGCACCTGCAATGCTTTGTTTTGTTCAGTATGCAGGTACAGTAGGTTATTAAAGATATTGCGATGCTGTCATTTATTAAGAGAACAATTTAAAATAAAAAATAAGAATGTCATGCTTCAGTTTTACAGGGAACTTTTAAGACTGAATCTTGGTTACTGTGTCCAGTTTGGTTTCCTTATTATTTACTAGAGACATTGGAGACAGTTAGATTAGATTAGATTACTTTAGATTAGATTAGATTTTAGATTAGATTACTTTACAGTGCGGAAACAGGCCCTTCGGCCCAACAAGTCCACACCGCCCCACCGAAGTGCAAACCACCCATATCCCTACATTTACCCCTTACCTAACACTACGGGCAATTTAGCATGGCCAATTCACCTGACCTGCACATCTTTGTGATGTAGGAGGAAACCGGAGCACCCAGAGGAAACCCACGCAGACACGGGGAGAATGTGCAAACTCCACACAGTCAGTCGCCTGAGGCAGGAATTGAACCCGGGTCTCTGGCGCTGCGAGGCAGCACTGCTAACCACTAATTAGCACTAACCAGTGCTAATCAGAGGAGAGTTTCCACTTGTATGACTGGGTTTAATGTGTTGTCTTATAGGGAAAGGTTATACAGCTAGCTTTATTTCTATTGAATGTTTGAAGAGTTAACAGTGACTTGATGGGACTGTGTAAGATTCTTATTGATCTTGACAAGCTGGATGTGGAAAAGATGTTTCTGCTCCTGTGTCAGTCCAGAATTCAAGGACATTGTTTTAATATTAGAGGTTACTATTTTAGGACAGAGATGTGATTTTTTTCTCTCTCTCTGAGAAGGCTGTGCAACTTGGAACATGGTAAAGGCAGGGTTTTGAGTATTTTACGATGGAGGTCAATAGAATTTTATTATGCAGGAGAATCAAGGGACCTTGGGGGGTGGATGAGAAAGAGGCATTCAAAACACAACCAAATCAACCATTCCATCAGACTTGGAAGGTCAAATGACCCACATCTACTTAATTTGTAAGTTCATAAGCCTCATACCTCACCTTGCCTCGGTTTACTTGGAGCATAACTCTCAACTTGAAGCATGTTTTTCTGTTGTAACCTAATACATTAATGCTGGCCCAGACACTTATGTGCCTAGGAATGTAATGTTTGTATGTCACAGTTAGTTGGAATAAACATTTATGGATCATTTAATACATTATCTAAATACAGTTTATTTTCTTTTTAATGCAACATATTATAATCATTGCCAGATCAGGTAGATTCCTCTGAAGTGTTTTAGTCTAAAACACTCACACCAGTGTATTCATACATAGTAGTTACTAATTTAGCAGTCAAGACTTCAGCTCTAAAGGTTTTGACACAGGCTAGCAGAATCTTAAAAAGAAGGAAACCATTTAGTAGGCTTTGTTTCTAAAGGACTGAAAAGTAGAAACTTTTTGCTAAATCTCTGTCAACACTTGGTTCCATTCTTGAATAATACATGTAATTTTGGTCAGCATATTACAAAAGAAAAGAAACTGGGAGGGACTGGAGATGGAGCAAAGAAGATTTACAAGCATGGGATCAGAAAGATGGGAGTGCTTATATCAGTAAAGAATTGACAGGTTGTTTTTTTTCTCTCTCTTGAATTAAAGAAATGCAGAAAACCCTCAGGGTAGTATCTTAGGCTGATTTAACATTGACTTTCCCACCATTATGATGTGAGATATTTGTTAATGATTGCAAGCTCTGTGATCTATATCTTAACTCATGGCCAGTTCAGTTCATCACATCCTCAACACCTTATGTGGCTGAGAGTCAATTTCTGTTTGATAATGTTTCTGTGAAGCTTGGTACATTTATTTGCATTGAAAATACTTATAAAGTCAATTCTAGCCTATTGTTTAGCTCTATTTGCATTTCCTTAACCTATTGGTTTATTTTACTGCCACTCACAAAGGATCTGAGCGTACACACTAGCTTGGATGCTAAGTAATATATAACATCTGTGTCACACACACTGATAGCAATGAGTTTTTCAAATGTGAAAGTCCCTTCTGAAAGTATGTTGTTTGGCATTGTCATAATTGAGTAACCCACCATTAATACTTTAAGGGCTATCACTGACCAGAAACTAAACTTGGCCAATCAAAAATGCCAAAGCAAATACAATGCCAATTATTTTGCAGAAAATGACTCAACTCTTAACACTCTAAAGATTCTCTACCACTGAAAAGTCACAAGCCTTCAGTTATGTACTGGAAGATTCTTCAGTTGCTCGAAAGCATACAGAAGGAATCACATTTAAAAAGCTCCAAATTATCTGGGATAAATCAATTCAGTTGATGTGCATTCCATCCATCAGATTGTATTAATGAAAGGGCTCCAATTGTAATGTTCTTTTGTAATAAGTCTATGATGTAAATTATACCTTTAATGAAAACAGCTTCTCTTATTAAACAGGACATTCACGAACTACCCTTCCCAAGAGGACTTACTGGCCCAGCTGTGCAGGTTATAGGTGCAGCTCTCTGCAACAATGTACTTACTCCCAGTATTGCTCACTCGGACCCTGGTGAGGAACAGGGATTTCTGATCCACTTGGACAAGTTTTATTGTTCGCCTGCAGCCACGTTGCATTAACAATTTCAAAGTATCCACCATTCTGAGTGAGATTGCAGAGTGGATCTGGAAAATGGGGAATGTATTTGAGAATTATTGATTGGAAATCTGATCACAATGCACCTCAAAGGATGACATGAATAACACTATCCCACCTTCAATTTCTCTCCAAAGTCCTTGGAAGATATTGTTCCTTCCACATCCTTGGTGATCCTTCCCAGAACTCCATGTTTGAACCCCTCTGATCAGATTCCTCCCCGTCACAGTATCGAACATTTTCTTACAAAAATATCTAATCTGATGGTGTGCAACCTTTGACTTCCTTGCATCACAAAAATCTTTTAATACTTCTACACTACTATCCAGCAACATCAAAGACACAGTGTTGTATTACACATGTATACCACTGCCACCCAACTCTATTTCACCACTATCTCTACCAAATCCTTCTTTTATTAAACTGAATGCTCAGCCTGCTCCCCTGAAATCCAGTACTGCAACGAGAGAAACATCCGCCAACTGAACCTGGGGAAAGTGTAACCACTTTTCCTTAGCTCCACTACATTAACTGGACATGGACTTGATCCCTCTCCCTGGTAACCATTTGAGGTTAAAGAACTTTAACAAAAACTGAAATTGCTGGAGAAACTCAGCAGGACTGGCAGTATCTGTGCAAAGAAAGCAGAGTTAATGTTTTGAGTTTGGTAACTCTTCATGAGACGTTTGTAACTTTGGTGTCATCTTTGACCCTGAGATAAGCTCTAGCCTCTATCTGCGCCATTTCTAATCTCACGTTTTGCTACCTTTGTAATATCCATTAACTTTCATTCTGACTCAGCATAGCTACCGCTGGAACCCGCCTTCATGCCTTTGTTATGTCTGCTTATGATAGTTTCAATGCACTTCTGGCTAATATTAGAATCTTAGAAACTTGGAAGCACTCTGCGATGGGAGGAGGTTAGCAGGAAGCAATGTTTCCAAACTGTTTCTCTCTGTGACCCCACTTTGAGACTTGAGAAGAGTGTTGGTTCCCCCAGTGAGAACTCAGACAGCAGGAGGACAGATGCACAGTTGTTATAACTTGGTCAGTGATCCACATTGGCCATTGGTGTACTCCAGCTCATGACCCAAGAATTCAGTTTGTCACCTCACTTGGGGTCATGAACCCAACTTTGAGAAGCCTTGGTGTGGAAACTCAAAAGTACAAGTTAAATATAACGTGGAATGGTAGAATGGGTGAACACATGATGTCCAATGCAGAGAAATGTGAAGTCAGTCAATATGTTAGGGAAAGCATGGAAAGACAATGCAAAATAAAGAACCCAACTCTGAAGCTGGTGAAGGAGCAGTGGAAGCAAGATGTATGCATTCATAAGTCAGTAAAGGTGACATTGCAAGCATGATCAGTAAAGGGTTATATCAGGGAATGGTTCTCTTCAGGTTAATTTGGAGTCTCCAATAAACCCCACCAAATCTGATGAGGCCTCAGATTGGGAAATGCTGAACAGTTCTGGATCTCAACGTGGACTGATCTATCATCTAGGTATCCAAACTGTCTTGGTAACAATGGTGGAATAGACTCAGACAGAAAATGACACTTAGTGGTTTCTGGTGCAATTCAGCCAAACGTCTCTTACGAAAGTAATGTGTGCCTGATTACAATCAGACACTAATCTACATATTGTTTAAGACAAGAGCATTTTTTTTGGACTAACTAATGATTTTCTTTGACTACTTTAGACCAACTAGGGCCTACAGACCCGATGAGAACAAGAGGATGGTGGCAGCTTTAGGTTGGCAAGAGGTGTCATCGCATGTTTATGTGATAAACTATACAGGTAGAGGATCCTGTAACCGAAATGCTTAGGACCAGCTGTTTTTCGGAATTCGGAATATTTCAGTTTTCAGAATAGTAACAGTTTAATGGTGAAATTTAAAAAAATCTTACTGGAGGTGCAGACTTCCAAGTAGAAACGTGTTTGGCCATGCCTCCCCCCACCCCTCCCTCCCCCCACATCGAGTGGGTATCGACTTGGGTGAACTGTTTGCTCACCAGGCAACCTTGTTCAAAAAAAAACTTCACAATAATCTTTCGGAGCTTTTCAGTTTTTGGATGTTCGGATAAAGGATTTTCTACCTATACCGTATCCTCGGTTTTATTAATAAGGGGCATGGAGGGCAAAGTCCATTGCACTTAAGCAAACCAGCTTGGCCTCACCTGGAGTATTGTGTCCACTTCGGGCTGCCATACTTCAGGCAGAAGGTGAAGGCGTTGGAATCATAGAACTTTACAGTACAAAAGGAGGCCGTTTGATCTATTATGTCAGCACTGGCTTCCGAAAGTGACTGCAGAAAAGGTTCACAAGATTATTTCCCATGATGAGGAATTTCACTTATGGCGTCAGATTGGAGAAGGTAGGACTGCTTTCCTTGAAGAGAAAAAGTGAGGTCTGCAGATGCTGGAGATCAGAGTCGAAAAGTGTAGCATTGGAAAGCACAGCAGGTCAGGCAGCATCCGAGGAGCTGGAGAGTCAACACTTCAGTCACAAACCCTTCATCACGAATGTGGAGGGACTGAGGGGAAGGAGGCTGAGAGATAAATAGAAGGGTGGAGTTGGGGTGGGGGGGGGGGAAGTGGCTGGGCAGGCAATATTTAGGTGCAGGTGATGGGTGTTGGTTATAGGTCGGAGGGGAGGGTGGAGAGATAGTGGGAAGGAAGATGGACAGGTAGGACAGTTTCTGTGGTTACAGGGTGGAGATGCAGGAAGTGGAGGGCATTGTTGATCACTTGGGAAGGGAAACTGTGGTCCCTGAAATAGGAGGCCATCTGGGATGTTCTGGAGTGGAACTGCTTCTCCTGGGAACAGATACAGCAGAGATGGAGGAATTGGGAGTAAGGGATAGGGCTTTTACAGGAGGTGGGGTTGGGAGGAGGTGTAGTCCAGAGAGCTGTGGGAGTTGGTGGGTTTGAAGTAGGTGTCTGTGTTGAGTCGATCGGCAGAGATGGAGATGGAGAGGTCCAGGAACGGGAGGGAGGTGTCTGAGATTATCCAGGTGAATTTAAGGTCAGAGTGGAAGGTGTTTCGTGAAGTTACTGAACTGTTCAATCTCGTGGGAACGCAAGATGGCGCTGATACAGTTATCAATAAAGTGGAGGAAAAGGTGTGACACGGTGCCAGTGTAGTTGTGGAAAATGGACTATTCTATTGTTTTCCTTGAAGACAAGGAATCTAAGGTGAGGTATTCAAAATTATAAGGGTTCTGGACAGAGTAGGGAGGAAGAAAAGTAGTGTACAACCTATCTACCTGGATGCAAGGATGTGTTCAATTCTGACCAGTAAATCTTGCATTTGTGTGTTACTAGTTGGAGTAATTTCTGAAAACTGCTGGAATGCAGCTCCTGACTTCTTCCAACACGACTTTTACTGGAACTCTTGGATTTATAGATTCCAATATTCACACCACCCGTTTCTCACAGACAACTGAGTTTGAAGTCATTTTTCAAGCAGCCGGCGCTGCAGGGTTTATTTCAGTGTGTAATACTTGGCTCTCCTTCTGCGTGACAAAAGGGGGTGTTTGTGCATGAAACGAAATATCCCCCATGTGTGAAGGTACAGCTGACAGCTTATTTTATTTTAGCTCGCCTGTAGGCCACAATCTCTTTTGTTGCCTCCTGTGTTAAACCTGAGCTGTACAGATCAGGCATGGTTTTGATCAGTGACAGCTTCTTCAAAGTGTTGACATAACTGAGCATGTTACCATGCAGAGGGATCACACCTCTGCATGTTTGGGGCAGGGTGCCGCAGGTGCTTTGAAACTAATAAAGCGCTCTCACTGTTGTGATTAACAAAAAAATGTGTTGTGACCTGCTCCAATCCTCACTTTTATCCCGACTCTGCACTTCTTGGCTTTTATTACATAATTTTAACTCTCACTGACGTTAAGCCTTCTTTCAAAAAGCCAACATCTGTCTCGTTTGGTTAAGTGGAAACACAAAATTTATTACACAGAAGGAGGTCTGTCAGCCCATTGCATCAATCGTGTTTAATCGAGGAGCGACAGAGTCCAGACCCACGTTCCAGAGCTTGGCCTGTAGCCTTGTAGCACCTCAGTTGCATATCTAAGTAGTGTCTAACTGTTGAAGAAACTAAAAACACTCTTCATACCCCACTGTCACCTGGAAGAGTTTCTTCTTAACTAACATCACATCCCCCTGCCAGTTATTTTTTGTCGAGGAGAAAGTGAGGACTGCAGATGCTGGAGATCAGAGCTGAAAATGTGTTGCTGGAAAAGCGCAGAAGGTCAGGCAGCATCCAAGGAGCAGGAGAATTGACGTTTCGGGCACACAGCTACACTGGCACCGTGTCCCACCTTTTCCTGAAGAGGGGCTCATGCCCGAAACGTCGATTCTCCTGCTCCTTGGATGCTGCCTGACCTGCTGCGCTTTTCCAGTCACACATTTTCAGTTACTTTATGTCCCATGGTAATCGACTCAGCTGCTAAGGGAAGTAGGTGCTTTCTATTCACTCCAGTTAAACACCACTTTTATACCTCACATATACATTTACATATCCCAGCTGCCTTCTCTGTTAAATTGATTAAAACACCAGCCTATCCAATTTTTATTCATTGCCTAAATTTTGCATTCCTGCCATTACCCCTGTCTGAGATTCCATGCAGAGACTGCACGAAACACTGTGGAGGATAAACAGGTAGACAACAAGCCATCTGCGTTCATGAACGTCAACTAGCCAATAAACGCCTTGACCAGCTGTAATACAGATGACAAGGACCACAAATTCAACTGGGACACCACAACAATAATAGATAAGCCAAACAGAAGACAGCCAGAGAATCCCTAGAAGCATGGCACTTGTCCACGGACTCCATCAACAGACACATAGACCTCGACCCAATATACCGACTACTGCAATGAACAACTGGAACCGACAACTGGAAGCAGCAGGAACAAAATCAAATAAATTCCAGCCGACGCAGGACAGCGGCATTTCACAGGAGGCTCCACACCACTGAGGGTATCGCCCAGACAGTGGACGAAACATCTGCAAACCAACCTCCCAGCTCGGCGAACAAACCCACAGCAACTGCACCCAGCACCCAAGCTCCAAATCTTTACACACACACCTTGAACATGTGTACATCTCCTCAATACCTTCTCTTGTGCAAGTACACCCTTCCCATAACACCAACATTGTACACCACACTCATGCTTTCTTCCATATCCTGTCCTAGATTGTCTCCTCTTGCTCTTCCTTCTGCCTACACTTTCCCCTCGCTGCAATTATATTCCCACTCTCTCTCTTTTATCATGTCGACACAAGAAGATCTGGAGAGCGATAATACAAACACATTTCTCCCCCTTAATCTTCAACTACATTTATTATTTTGCATAACTGCTAAACCCAACTGAACTACAATCACTATCAATAGGATTCCCCAACCTCTGCTGTTCCCCAGCATCCTAATGGAATCTGTTAAAATCAAATCCAGACATACCCTTTCCCCTGCTGGGCTTGTTACACCTTTGGCAAAAAGGTGTTTGCCAAATGCAATGAAAAATCTGACAAAGGGTCACTGGACTCAAAAATTTAGCTCTGCTTTCTTGACAGAACTGCGGAGTTTCTCCAGCATTTTCTGTCAATGCTTCAGGTCTCCAGCATATGTAGTTGTTTTATTTAGTGTTTAATTCATTGCCACATCGCATCCATTTCAAAGACGTTCAGTTCCTCTTCATCAGGATTTCCATGTAAATTTTTCTTTTTGTTCACCATCGTTACTTCCATTTTCTCTCCCTGTGTTTGATCAAGTATTTGCCAAAACTCACCTCCACAGCCATATCTCACTCCCCAATGACTGCCTCTGTCTCAGACATGGACTCCAATTGAAACTTCATCCCTTGTGTTTTGAATCCACCTGGGATCACAGGTATCTCCGTGATGTACTATGCTCCTCAGACATCTGTCCTTATTGCATCATATGTACACTCTCCATCTCTCTGTCTCCTTCAGCACTACCTTACACGATCTCAGAGTTGCCCTGTCCCTCTTCAGCCTGTTCAACGTTAGAACAAGAAATATTTCCTCTTCCTTTCAAGCTTTAAGGCACTCAAACCTCATCATCTCAGAGGTCCCCGAGCCACTCTGGAATGTTGCTCCCATCCCCTTCCCTTTGACTCCATCCCTTCCCCTAACCTCACCTCTTGTTGAGTATTTACTATCCCTCCTGACCTTCCACTCTGATGCTGAATGTTCTGTACTCAGCAAAGGTCACAGTTTTATCCTTTTGAATTTTGGGTTGGACTCCTCTTCCATCACCTTTGTGTCTGTGCCCATTTCTTTGGACAAGAGTCCTCTCCCTGCTCCACAGACCCCTTTACCTGCCTCCAATACACCCCCTCCACCTATACTCCTTTTAACTGTGCTCGACCTGCTTGCTGAGATATGTCAAGATGACACAGGTCAGCTTACTGTCACTGCTCCCTTCACCCAGTCAAACAGATCTCCCTCTGAACTCCAAACTCTCAGATCCAACGCTGACCTTTGTCAGCAAGCCAATTGGGAAGGGTAGTGCTGTTGATGTCTGGCAGACTAATCTTTAAATTGCATAGCTGACTGACAGCCCTCAGACACCCCGTCCTATCTCCCTCTGAACTACGACCCCACCGTGGCACATCAGGTCAATGACGGCCACCAACCGCATACCATCTTGGTTTCTCAGTCTCCCAGCTCTACGTTCCCCCAAGCCTGCACAGCCCGCTTCTACCATCTCCCCAAAATTCTCAAGCAGGACTCTCAGGCAGCAGACCCATTGTTTCTGCCTGTTCCTTTCCACATGGAACTCACTTCATCCTACCTTGATTTCTCTCCCCATAACCAGTCCCTTTCCACTCACATGTGTGATTCTTCTGGTGATTTACATCAGTTTCAAAATGTTCAGTTTGCTAGCACCAGCTGCCTCCTCTTCACTATGGAAGTGAAATCCTCAATTTGAACGATCTCTCAGTTCTAATAAAGGACTCTGGACATGCTTCCCTTTCCACAGATGCTGCCTGACCTGCTGAGTTTCTCCAGCACTTTTTGTCTTTGTATGAGAAGTCTGCACCTTTGTATACCTTTTTAGACTGGCTTATATCAGTTATTATCAGTTAACGTAGTTGAAATCCCCTCCTGTTGTTGCCGTGCTAATATCTAGCACCCAATTTATTCAGAGAGGTGGCAAGAGGCTCACAGTAAACTCAGCAAATTCCACGCACAGTTTGCGAGATCCATTTCCTTTTAAAAGAGATTGCTTGCCGTCCGAGCTCAAGAAATCCAGCAAGCTCATTTTGGCACAGACTGTCTTAGATCAGGTTGTTTGGACTGGTAACAGTAGCAAGGATGTCACACAACATTACACTTCAGCGATTCAAATGAAGCTGGCTGGTAACATTATTAGATTAGATTAGATTAGATTAGATTACTTACAGTGTGGAAACAGGCCCTTCGGCCCAACAAGTCCACACCGACCCGCCGAAGCGCAACCCACCCAGACCCATTCCCCTACATTTACCCCTACACCTAACACTACGGACAATTTAGCATGGCCAATTCACCTGACCTGCACATCTTTGGACTGTGGGAGGAAACCGGAGCACACGGAGAAAACCCACGCAGACACTGGGAGAATGTGCAAACTCCACACAGTCAGTCGCCTGAGGCGGGAATTGAACCCGGGTCTCTGGCGCTGTGAGGTTAACCACTGTGCCACCGTGCCGCCCACTAACTTGTTGCCAATCTCCCAATTGTTCAGAGGAAGATTAAGGAACCCCCAACTCACTAGTTGTAACAGAGGCATAGAATCTCCATTTTCTCAATCGTGCTCCGAATAGCTAAAGCCACCCATCCCTGGTGTGATTCGAGTGAAACCTCTCTAAGGCCTTGGCATCCTTTCAAAACCATTGAGCCCAGAATTGGCTACAAAACTACAACTAGGGCCCTAAACAGTGTTTCGGAAAAGTTGAGATTAAGTTTGCCCAGAATTTAGTGCCACCCTGTAAAGGTAGGATGGCAGATGGGTGAGGTGTGAAGTTGGATGGACAGTGAGGCTACTGCCTACCCATCTCTGATGGAACTAAATTGGGAGGAGGGTAAATGTTGGCCTGCCCATACACCATCTGTCTTACGGATGCCTCAAGAGGCCAATCAACAGAACTGTGTTTCCAAACATTGTCATTTGCAGGCTCTTCCCTGGACAGTCCTGTCTTGCAAATAACCAGAATTTACAGAATGGAAGGCACATTACCTTTTCCAGTCCTGCTGCATGTTTCATCTGCTCCCCACCAACTGAAGCAGTCTGCCCACGGCAGGGGTGATTGGAAGGAAGCAAATAGGTAGTACAGACTGTAGGCGAGGATGCAATTGTAGTAAATAGCCACCAATGTTGACACAAGGACCATGGTGATGCCCACACCTATAAATAGGGAGAAAAAGAG
This sequence comes from Chiloscyllium plagiosum, assembly GCF_004010195.1. Classification (NCBI taxonomy): domain Eukaryota; kingdom Metazoa; phylum Chordata; class Chondrichthyes; order Orectolobiformes; family Hemiscylliidae; genus Chiloscyllium; species Chiloscyllium plagiosum. The sequence goes on from NC_057724.1 coordinate 6,589,846, forward strand.
AATCTCAGTCGATAATTTGTATTATGCATGTTCCAGTGTATTATGAACTTTCAGTCAATATTTTAAATATTGTGAGTTGTGAAAGGGGCATAAGGATTCAAGATATAGATTGATTAAGTGAATGGGCAAAGATCTGGCATATGAAGTATCATGTGGGAGAATGGAAAATTGCCTTATTTCAGCTAAAGAAACAAGAAGTGTGCTATCTTTCTTTATTCATTTACTGGATGAGGGTGTCGTTGGCTCGGTAGCATTTATTGCCCATCCCTAATTATCCAGAGGGTAGTTAAGAGTCAACCACGTTGCTGTGGGTCTGGAGTCACATGTAGGCCAGATCAGGTAAGGATGGCAGTTTTCTTCCTTAAAGGATGTTAACGAACCAATTGGTTTTTCCATCAATGGTTTCACAGTCACCTTTAGACACTTCATTTCAGATTTTTTTAAAAAGTTGAATTAAAGTTTCACCATGGTGGAATTTGAACCTGGGTCCACAGAACATAATCTGGGTTTCTAGATTAGCAGTCCAGCGATAATATCACTAGGCCTAAGCCCCCCCGATGGTGGGAGGTTGTTGTAGAGCTCTAAAATATAGCGCGAGATATGGGTATCCTAATGCATAATGTATAGAAGGTTTGTACTTGCAGGTAAAGCAAGTACTCAGGAAAGCTAATAGAATGCTGTGGATTACTGAAAGGGGAATTGAATTCTAGAGTATGGAGGTTTTGCTTCAGTTATAGTGTGTATTGCTAAGACCACATTTGGAGTACTGTGTGCAATACTGTACTGTACTTACAGAATATGTTAATGTGTTGGAAGCAGTTCAGGAAATGTTTACTAGATTACTACTTTGAATGAGTGGACTGCCTTCTGAGGAAAGGCTAGACAGGCTAGGCCTGTATCCTCTGCAGTTCAGAAAAGCCAGGGGTGACTTATTTTAAACATTTAAGATTCTGAGAGGAATTGGGCTTGGCTGTCGAAAAGATGTATCTTCTCATGCGAGAATTCAGAACTATCGGCCAAAGTTTAAAAATAAGGGGGTGTCTAGTGAAGACAGGCATGAGGAAAATATGTTTTCCTCAGAGAGTGGTGAGTCTCTGGAATATCCTTCCACAAGAGGCAGTGGGGTACAGAATCTTCAAATATTTTGAAGGCAGAGGCAGACAGTTTCTTGATTACCAAGGAGATGAAAGATTATCGGGGATGTGCAAACAGGATATGAGCAGGAGTAGGCCACTTGATCCCTCAAGCCTGCTCCACCATTCATTTCGATCATACTAGAACATTGAGCTCAATGCCCTAACCCTGCCCTCTCCCTGTTTCTCTTAATCTCTTTAGCCATAAGAGCTACATCTAGCTCCTTGAAATCTCATAATGCTTTGGCCTCAAGCATCTGCCGTGATAATGAATTCCACGGGCTCACTGTTCTCTGGATGAGGAAATCTTTCCTTATCTCAATCCTAAAAAAGGTTTAGCTCTTATATTTAAACTATAGTCCCTGATTCTGGACTCCCCCAACACTGGGAACATTTTTCCTGCTTCTAACCAGTCTAGATCCTTCCCACCCTGCCCCTACTCCTCATTCTTCCAAACTCCAGGGAATAAAATGCTAACCATTTCTCGTCATACATCAATTCTGCCACACAAAGGATTGATTTGATAAACCTTCACTTTACTCTGTCTATATCAACAACATTTTCAGATGAGGAGACCCAAACTGCACACTATATTTCAAATGTGGCCTTACCAATGCCCTGCTTAATTGCAGCCAGACCACTTTGTTTCTGTACTTGAACCCTCTTGCTTTGAAGACCAACATGCAGTTTTCCTTCTTTAATGCTTGGTGTGCCCGATCCTATCATTGTATAAAGTACTCTGCTTTAAAATCCTTGATAGATTTTTCTAGCATTTTTCCCAGAATCAAACTCTCAATTTCCTACTTTCCCTCTCCCTCCCTTTTTAAATGGTGGGATTACATTAGTTACCTTCTAATCTGCAGGCACCACTCCAGAGTCTAAACAAATCTTGGGAGATGACCACCAATGAATCCATTATTTCAAGGGCCAATTCTTTAAGAATGTAGAGACAAGGTTAAAATCACAGAATGGTGGAGAAAGGCCAAGGAACCTATTCTTTGTCTCTTGTTTGCATGAATTGTTGGCAAGCGTGTGTTTGCTGAATAAACATTAACCTTGTAGGATTGGCACAGCTTTCCACACTCCAATAGGCCCAAGACTGGCAAACTGCCCGAATGAGCATTCCAGGAAAAACAGGGGTATCCCAGCAAATACCAACATGATGATGTAGGGAATAATGAAGGCACCTGGAAAACAGAGCAGAGGAAGTCAAGACAGAATGTTTGCATTTTAGACTGAAAGGGTTTGTTTGGATAAATTTGGTGTCGGAAGTCCACTCCAAAACAAATATTGTGTTTGAATCCCATGGCACAGTGGTCTTTCTATTTTCCTTCCTCAACCCAACAACAGCCACCCGTCAATCACTCATATATCCCTCCCTAACCCTGTCACTACGCAACCCTGACAGTGCCTCAAATAATTTGTTTCTTGATTTTGAAATGGAATGCTGTAGAGGTTTGGGATCTAGTTCTGTTGTACTGTCTCACTCCCGTACTGACAGGGCTGAAGCCCACAAAGCAGTTACTGTGACCAAGTGATTTTAAAGAGATTAGTCATGGAGGTGACTGGAATGTGAACAGACTGAGTGCTTTACAGTGGGAGCTTTTTGTATGGTTTCAACACTGGGCATAGCACTAAGGTAATGCCCACAGCATTTCTTCACTTTAAAGGATATGTTTTAGCATCAAAAAGGCACCAACCAAGACTAGCTAAAAACAAAAAAATTCCAAATATAGAGAATCCTGAAAAGAAAACAAAAAATTTAAACAAATAGCAACACAGATTCCAAAATTTGTGGGCGGCACGGTGGCACAGTGGTTAGCATGCTGCCTCACAGTGCCAGAGACCCGGGTTCAATTCCCGCCTCAGGCGACTGACTGTGTGGAGTTTGCACGTTCTCCCCGTGTCTGCATGGGTTTCCTCCGGGTGCTCCGGTTTCCTCCCACACTGTTTCCACACTGTAATCTAATCTAATCAAAACATTCACAGAAATTTTAAAAACGTTCCTGGATCTTATTGACTTGAAATTAAGATTAATTTACGACAGATCTCTCTCTCATACTTATCTTCACAAAGCCTTTATTATATTTGGAATTTCTCCAGTGAGACACTAACCAGTACCCATAGGGAACAAAATGACCAAAAGAGACTATTCATTATAATCCTAACGAAATGGCCAGGCAGCCAATGGGATCTTTTGCACCCCAATTTTCAATTACTTTTTCTTAGCCTCCCCACCGAGAGAATTCTTTACTTCGATGTCATTCGACTGCTGAATGAACCTCTCAAATATCAAATCTCATATTGACCTTGCTTTTGTACACCTGCGGTGCAGCTGTAACATGGTATACCGCACTCTGATCAATCACCCAATAATCTTTGGATATTATGATCTGCCCGTACTGCTCGCAAATGAGAACCTCTCAATGTAGTTAGGTAAATGTGACAAAAATAAATCAAATCAAATCAAATCAAATCATTATGATTCATTATAAGCTCCTCATTTTATCTTTCATTAGAGATCAAAGTTTACCATGATGATCATTTACTTAAAGATATTTTTAATAAGTAGAACATGAAGTGGAGAGAAATGATCCAGGAATCAGTTTTAGCATTGTTTCGAGAATTGCTTTATACTGCTTCTGATTTGGTTTTGGTCCAAACAGTTCGAGTTATGTATCACCTACTGTCTCTGTTCTGTCAACCGCCTGTTGAAATCTGCTAGTGGCCCTATAACATAGCCTGGATCAAATTTGACAACAAAGTTCAATTCTTATTCATTAAGGGCTTGAAAAGCCTGCAAAGTCTGGCCTTGTTATGCCATGTTCAGGCCTTCTAGATAATGAACTCACAAATCTCATTCCATACCTGCAGGGGTACATTGAAAGGGAATGCTCTGATTAGCACAACACTGACAGAAAGTGAGCAATGCAGAGAAGTGCACTATGGGTGTAGATATAACAGATAATACAATGGAGTAAGGGTGGCATAGATAACAGAGGAAGCACAGATCATAGTCTATGTTACTGCAAGAGTCAGACATCTCGCCATGTTGGATAGACATCAAATGAAAAATCTTAGGCTCACAAAAAGGTCTATGACTGAGACATATTCCTGAAACCCTTTCTGAAGACAACAAAATGGATTGCATTGTGGACAGCATGGAAAATCAATATTACCAATGTTAATGCCAACTACTCATTGCAAATTCAAGTTTCCCATCACTATCTTGGCAGGTTCAGTAGTGTTATATCATTCCTGTTTCTAGTATCTCTGAGACGCTGTTTAATACCTAGATTGCCTTTGAATCTTTCCCTTTTTGTAATATAAAGGGAAATCTTCCTTTTTACCTTAATCAATGCAAAGGCTTTTCCAGCAGATGTGTGCATTCTTACACTATCTTGAAAAAAGATGCCTTTGCTATTATTAGATTAGATTAGATTACATTACAGTGTGGAAACAGTCCCTTCGGCCCAACAAGTCCACACCGACCCGCCGAAGCGCAACCCACCCAGACCCCTACATTTACCCCTTACCTAACACTACGGGCAATTTAGCATGGCCAATTCACCTGACCCTGCACATCTTTGGACTGTGGGAGGAAACCGGAGCACCGGGAGGAAACCCACGCAGACACGGGGAGAACGTGCAAACTCCACACAGTCAGTCGCCTGAGGCGGGAATTGAACCCGGGTCTCCGGCGCTGTGAGGCAGCAGTGCTAACCACTGTGCCACCGTGTAACAATCTTTAGAAAAACAACTTATTGAAAAATGCAATTCATTTATAAAACCCAGTTCTAAAGGTAAACTTATTTTCTAATTTATCTCTGCTGAAAATAATGCAAGTGAATCCTAGAATATTGTAGGATTTAATTTGATTTATTATTGTTGCATTACCTAAGTACAGTGAGAAGTTTTCTTTTGTGTGCAGTATGAGCAGATCATACTAGACAAAGACCCTGATTGAACACAGCGAGGAATACAAAGTTACGGCTGCAAGAAGGTGCACAAAAAAGCAAGATCAACATTCGATTTGAAATTTGAGAGGTTCATTCAGAAGTCTAACAGTGGGGAAGAGGCTATTCTTGAACCCGTTGGTATGTGTGTTGCAAGATCAACATTCGATTTGAAAGAGAGGTTCATTCAGAAGTCTAATAACAGTGGGGAAGAGGCTATTCTTGAACCCGTTGGTATGTGTGTTGAAGCTTTTGTGTCTTTTGACCGACGGAAGAGATGGAAGATGTACAACTGGGGTGGAGGGATCTTTGATTATGTTCATTGCCTTTCTGAGGGAGCGATAAGTATAGATGGAGTTAGTGGATGGAAGGTTGGCTTGCCTGATGGACTGGCCTGTGAACACAACTCTCTGTAGTTTCCGACAGATCTGGGCAGAGCAATCGCCGTACCAAGCCATGATGCATTCAGATAGAATTCTTTCTGTGGCGCATCTGTAAAAATTCTCGAAAGTCCTAATGGACATGGCAAATTTCCTTAGCCTCCTAGAGGCATTGATGCACCTTCTAGACCGCTGCATCAACATTGGTGGTCCAGGGCAGATTGCTGGTGATTTTCAGTCCTCGGAACTTCACATTCTCAGCTTCATTGATGTAGGTAGGGGTTGGCTTTCCTCCTTTCTTCCTGAAGTCAATGATAAGCTCTATAATTTTGCTGATATTGAGGGAGAGATTATCTTTACTCCATGTCACCTAGCACTCTATCTCCTTCCTGTACTCTGTCTTGTCATTGATGATATCTGGCCTACAACAGTGGTGGCATCAACTAACTTGTAGATGGCATTCAGACTGAATTTGGCCACACAGGGCTGGAGTATACAGGGTGTACAGTATGGGGCTGAGTACATATCCTTGTGGGGTGTCAGTGTTGAGGATTGTCATAGAGGAGATGTTGTAGCCTAACTTCACTGATTGCAGTCTGTGGGTCAGAAAGTCTAGGAACCAGTTACACAGGGCAGAGCAGACAGCTAGGCCTCAGAGTCTGGAGATTGTTCATGTTGGGATTGTAGTGTTGAAGGTGGAGCTGTAGTCAATAAGTAGAAGCCTGAGGTAGGTATCCTTAATTTCCAGATTTTCCAGGGATGAGTGTAGGGCTTGGGAGTTGGCATCTGCTATGGATCTGTTGTGCCCATAGAGAAGTTGCAGAGGATCGAGGCAGGCTGGGAGGCTAGAGTTGATATGAGCGATGACTAATCTCATTATGGAGGAACTTTATAGGTAATCACCTACAGAGGATTCTCAGGATTTCACCAACTTGCTTGATGATCTGACAACTGATATTGTACCTTCTGCACTGTTGTAGAATATGCAAGCTGCAATCTATACTAAATGTAATTTTCTGATTGTCATTAATAAAACATGTTCCCAACAATTACACACTTCAAAGCTAAGCAATTTCACAAGTTAATTTGTCTTCAGTTGCAATGATTAATCATTTTTGATGAAGTATGCTATTGCTTCAAGTTAAAAGGGTGCAGGTACATAGTTCCTTGAATACGGCAGTGAGGAAGGCTTTTGGCACACTTTCCTTTATTGGTCAGCGGATTGAGTATGGGAGTTAGGATGTCATATTACAGCTGTAGAAGACATTGGTTATGCAACTTACATTTCTGTTTGCCCTTTTATAGGAAAGGTGCTGTTGAAGTTCAAAGGGTGCAGAACAGGTTTGCAAAGATGTTAACAGGACGAGAGGGTATGACTTATAAGGAGAAGCTGAACAGGCTGGGGCTTTTTTCCCTGGAGCACCAGAAGCTGAGGGGTGACCTTATTGAGGTTTATAAAATCATGAGGGACATGGATAGGGTGAATAGCCAAGGCTCGGGGAGTCCAAAACTCGAGGGCATAGGTTTAAGGTGAGGGAGGAAAGATTTAATAGAACCTGACAGGTAACTTTTTCACACAGAGGGTGGTATGTGTATGGAATGAGCTGCCAGAAGTGGTGGAGGCTGGTACAATTCCAACATTTGAAAGGCATCTGAATGGGTATATCAATAGAAAGGTTTACGGGGATATGGGCTAACTGCTGGCAAAGGGGACTAGATCAGAATGGGATGCCTGGAGGGTCCAGATAAATTGGACCTGAAGAGTCTGTTTCTATTCTAAATATAAAATAAAATATTGACAATAATTGACAAAGATACATAATCTGCTTGGACACATCAGTGACATGCTATAGACAGGTCTACATTGCTGGGTGTGTTGTCTTTTAGATAGGATGTTAAACTGGAACCCAGTCTGGCCTCTCAGGGAGACATCAAAGACTCCATGGCATTCTTTGAAAAAAGCAATATTAGATTCCTTTTGACTATTCATCTTTCAAAAGAACCATCAACAATTTGTGCCTATCTTTTCAACTGTTGCTTTGCTGAGCACAACTTGGCTTCTGTTTTTACTTCAGCTGTAAGTGTTTTGTGATGTCCAGAGGTAATGACAGGAACCACATAAATTCAATCATTTCTTCAAGTTTGGATACCTTTCAGTGAGAAAACAAAATATGACTTTTGCAACAACAACTTACAGCACAATATAGTTTCACTCGACATTGGAATTAGTTTTAATCCTTCAAAGTTATTGTCAATATGAAGCATTTCTGTAACTCTATGTTACTGTAACTCTGTCTTGTCTACAATCACAAATTTGTAAAGTTTGATCAAGACTGAATACTCCCATCTTGTGAAATACACTAATTGATCTTGAATGTGATATTCCACTTCAGTTCAATACACTGTTCCAAAGATTCAAAGAGAGGGAAAAGTGATAAATTAGTAAGTATTATCTTAATTTGAAGAGAGTGGCACTGATTTCTTTAAATGAACCAATTTCCTTTTGGTTAAATGAACTGGCTGGCCTTGCCCACAGTTATACTGCTGAAGTCAACCATGGGATCTGTCAGCATTGAGCACTTTAGTTCCACAGAGTTAATTGCCCCAGATGTTAACATGTTTCAACACTGTGCGTTTACCCATAAATTTCTTTACATTCTTGTGTTTATTATTCCAGTGTTAACTGCACTTTTCATTTCTCTCTGCAGTATTCTGGATCTCATGACAGTACCTCCTCCGTTTCTGTAAGCCAGGTAAGGGAACCTCCAGACATTGCCCAGACCCACAGCGTATCCGATCATCGAGAGCAAGTAATCAGTCTTCGAGGACCAGTTACCCCGCTCCACATTCTCATCCCTTATATGGAAACTTTGAGTGAAAGCCTTGAGGAAGGAGAGGAAATTGCAAATCAAATTTAACTTTCTCAATCTAGAATCCATGCAATGATAACAGTTTTCTCCCATAACAAAAAAAAAATACTGCTCTCCATTTAGCCGCATTCAATTGATGGTTTGATAGAGACCCACATGGGGACTCTGCAATTCACAACAAAATGGCCATATCATCATCACTGCTCAGGATATTGCTATTTTCACCATAATGACTTGACAAAATACTCACTCTGGAGGATGGATTTGCTGGTCATTCTGTGAGAACACCAAAGCTAATGTTTTTTCATTTTTAAATAATGATGAACAATTCTTCTATCTTTTGTCCTGAAGTCTTCAGACTTTGTATTGCTGCAGACTGCAGCACCACACTGTATCTGTAGTCATAATGACATCTAATCTCGACTGTTAATAGCTTGATCTTTAATATGAAAGTTGCAACTGCAGACTGTGTGAATTATTTTCACTTGCTAATTATACTGTAATCACAATGTACAGTTACAAGTTTGACAATGGTGACAGATTATAGTGTTATATTAGCAAGGTTCTGAACCTGGCTACTTGGAAGGAACAATAAGTTTTTTCTAACAATTGCAAAGTTAAGGCAGTTAATTAATGTAACTGAGAATTTGCTTAAATTTAATCAATCTCCCAAACAACTTAATCAATGGTCCTTTGTCTGTAGTTACTGTTAGATTGAACATTTTGCTTCTCCAAGTCCTCATATTTCGTACTAAATATCAACTGGCCAGCACAGGTACACCAATATAGCACAGTTGTGCTAACTAACATTGAGTTACACCATTGGATGTACTATGGATGTTAATATCAGTACACATATTTAACACACACTATCAAATTCCTTTCTTTCTTCACAATGAGAAACAAAGCGTCAAACCAGGTAAAATAAATAGTCTTCTTTAAATAAGGTTAGAGAGGAACTTGAATGAGAATGAGCTCTTTAAATGACTGAAGGATTCATTTGGGTACATGAAGAAAAGTTATATCCTCCCATAATGGAGCATGGAATTAGAGTCTTAGAGTCATAGAGTCCTACAGCATGGAGATAGGCCCTTTGGCTCAAACTGGTCCACGCCGACCAAAATGTCCTTCCACACTAACCCCATTTCTCTGCACTTGGCCCATATCCATCTAATCCTTTCCTGTCCACGTGTTTGTCCAAATGCCTTTTAAATGTTGTTAATGTACCGTCTCAACCAATTCCACTGGCAGCTCATTCCATATGTGTACAACCCTCTGTGTAAAAAAGCTGCCCCTCTGGTTCCCTTTTATTCTTCCCCCAGTAACCTTAAACTGATGCCTCTAGTCCTCGATTTCCCCAATCCTGGGAAAAAGACTGAGTGCATTCACTCTATCTATACCTCCAATGATCTCCATGATGAGGAGGTGTCAGTGTTGGTCTGGGGTGGACAAAGTTAAAAATCACACAACGCCAGGTTATAGTCCAACAGGTTTATTTGGAAGCACTAGCTTTTAGAGCGCTGCTCCTTCATCAAACTATCTGATGAAGGAGCAGCACTCCAAAAGCTTGTGCTTCCAAATAATCTCACAATCTTATACACCTCTATAAGGTCCTTCCTCAGTCTCCTATGCACTCCTATCTTGTCCAACCTCTCCCTATAACTCAAACCATTGAATCCAGGCAACATCCTTGTAAATTTCTACTGCTGCGCTCTTTCCAGTTTAATAACATTCTTCTATAGCAAGGTGACCAAAACGGAACACAATATTCCAAGTGTGGCCTCACCAACATCCTGTACAACTGCAACATAACTTCCCAACTTCAATACTCAATGCCATGACTGATGAAGGCCAGTGTGCCAAAAGCCTTCTTCATTGCCCTGTCTCCCTGTGACTCCACTTGCAGAGAATCGTTCACCTGATGGATGTAGTTACTGTAATTAGCGACATGATTAAGTTGGATAGGCAGGCACAGTTTTCCTTAGGAAAGGGACCCATAACCAGAGGCATAGCTTTAAGGTAAGACATAGATGGCTGGAGGCGGGTTGAGGAGAAGTGCTTTCACTCAGAGTCTGGAATGCACAGCCTGAACAGGTTAATGAATCAGAATCGCTTATAACATCAAGTGTCTAGCTCTTCAATCATGTTACCATAGTCTCCAGCAGTATGGCCAGAAGCTGGAAAATGGGAATATTGTCGTTAGATCTTGATTGACTAGCATGGACGTGATGGACTGAATAGTCCTCTTTTGTGATGTAATCATCCAAGAGCCTGTGCTCTACAGGATTGGTATGTAACATGTCTATTGGCATGAATTAATGATCATGATGTGGAGGTGCCAGTTTTGGACTGGGGTGGGCAAGGTCAGAAGTCCCATGACTCCAGGTTATAGTTCAACAGGTTTATTTGAAATCACAAGCTTTTGAAGCACTGCCCTTTTGTCAGGTGATGTCATCGGATGAGGGGGCAGCGCTCCGAAAGCTCGTAATCTCAAATAAAGCTGTTGGAACATAACCTGGTGTCATGTGCCTTCTGAATTAGTGGTGACGTGCACCCTCTGAGCACTTTTTTTCCATTTGACTTCTCAGTTCTACTCATGTCATTTTCTATTTGCATTTTCACCATTCGATTTTTATCTCCTGTACCCTTTTGAATGCTGATTTTCTCATTTTAAACAGGCTTTGCTTTAGACTTCAGTCTTCTTGCTTGCTAACTCCACCTTGTGCTTGAAATATTCCTGTTGGAATAATCAAAGAAAAGTATCTAACATTCTTGGGTGTTGTGACATATTTTACCGGCATTATTTACTTGGCAAATGCTCGTGAATACAGACTTTAAGTTATTGCTGACAAAGCTTTCCTTTGCAGGGCAATATTATTCCGGAATTCTTTGGAACTAAACGCGGACAACTCTCAGTTTGATTTTCAATGTTTTCTCAATTTCTTGATCAGAAGTTTTCCATGAATAGTTTGTGTAGAATGTACGAGATTGTAGTGAATGGGTTGATTAAGAAGGAAAGGTTGGACTTAGTTTCAAATGCAAGTTAGAAGACTGAGAATTGACTTAATTGAATTCTTGAACACTTTTGACAATATTGACATAGAAGAGGTGTTTTCTCATGTTAATGAATCTAGAGCTCGGGGGCATTATTTTCAAATGGAATGGCCGAGCCACTGGAGGGTCCAAATTTGCATATTTGTGTGTTCATAGATTGCACAAGACGCATTTGCAAGACATGACATTAGTTAATTGTGATGGAGCTGTTATTTTATGATTAGCTGCACAGCATACAAGTGTCACCACATTTGATTTGATTTATTATTGTCATGTATACCTGAGTACAGTGAAAAGTGTTATTTTGCAAGCAGTACAGGCAGATCATGACATACAAGGACATACAGATCACAGGGTGGTTAGACAGAGCATGACATAGAAGGACATACAGATCACAGGGTGGTTAGACAGAGCATGACATACAAGGACATACAGATCACAGGGTGGTTAGACAGAGCATGACATAGAAGGCTATGGCTGCAAAGGAGGTGCACAACATCAAAGCCAACAATAGATTTGAAATTAGAAAGGTCCAATCAGCAGTTTAAAACAACAGGGAAGAAGCTGTTCTTGAGGTGTGTTTAAGCTTCTGTATCTTCTGCTTGATGGAAGAGTTTGAAAGAGCGTATAATCAGGGTAGGAAGGGTGCTTGATGATGTTATAACTTTTCCAGGGCGATGAGGAGCGTAGATGAGTTCTTAGATGGAAGGTTGGCTTACGTGATGGTCTGGGCTGTGCACACAACTTCCTGCACTTTCTTCCGGTGCTGGGCAAAGCAGTTGCCATGGAGAAAGTGAGGACTGCAGGTGCTGGAAAAGCACAGGCCGGTCAGGCAGCACCCAAGGAGCAGGAGAATCGACGTTTCAGGCACAAGCCGTACCAAGCTGTTCTGCATCCAGATAGACTGCTCTCTGTGGTGCATCTGTAAAAATTGGTGAGGGTCCTTATGGGCATGTCGAGTTTCCTCAGCTTTCCGAGGAAGAAGAGGCATTCCAGGGACCGCCTCGGGCGACTGTCTGTGGGGAGTTTGCACGTTCTCCCCGTGTCTGCGTGGGTTTCCTTCGGGTGCTCCGGTTTCCTCCCACAATCCAAAGATGCGCAGGTTAGGTGAATTGGCCATGGTAAATTGCCCGTAGTGTTAGGTAAGGGGTAAATGTAGGGGTATAGGTGGGTTACGCTTCAGCGGGTCGGTGTGGACTTGTTGGGCCGAAGGGCCTGTTTCCACACTGTAATGTAATCTAATGTAATCTAATCTAAAAAAAAATCTAATCTAATCGTGTATTTTTTTGACTGTTGCATCTATGTGGGGAGGTCCACGTCGGATTTTTGCTTACTATCACTCCTAGGAACTTGACGCTCTCGACCCTCTACACCTCAGCCTCATTAATGTAGACAGGGATGTCATCCTCCTTTCTTCCTGAAGTCAGTTGCACACATATCATCAAAAAGCACAGGTATGCTATGGTCAACTCATTGACACAACGGGCCTGGTGAACAATCTCTCTTCAAGGGGAATGTGGTTTGGAGTAATTGTTACAGAGTGTTGTGACTCTGAGATAGCTATCCGAAGTAAGAGTGACTCTGCCAGGTATAATCCTTGTTAATGAGATAGAATGCTCCCATCCTAAGATGTAATGAATATGGAAGGAATCTGGAAGTCTCTCCAATGCTTCCTCATAATCACTAAAAAACGAAAAAGTGTGAAAAATACATGGAACAAAACTCCAGCTTGTGGCCTCCAGGGACTGCTGGATAAATCAAGTTTTCTTATCTCTCCCTTTGATCCTCCCAAGTTGTCCCTCAGCCCACCTCTTGTACTGTGTTTATGGCTAAGCCTCATATCCAATGCCCCAAAATGATCAAATGAGCATTTCTTTGACGCAACTTCCAGTTGCTATGGTGCAGAATCAATTAATCATTTCAAATGTTTTGTCTTATAGAGTCATAGAGTCGTAGAGATGTACAGCATGGAAACAAACCCTTCGGTCCAACTTGTCCATGCTGACCAGATATCCCAACCCAATCTAATCCCACCTGCCAGCACCCGGCCCATATCCCTCCAAACCCTTCCTATCAAATACCCCTTCCTCTGGCAGCTCATTCCATACACATACCACCCTCTGAGTGAAAAGGTTGCCCCTGAGGTCTCTTTTATATCTTTCCCCCTCACCCTAAACCTATGCCCCAACCCCAGGGAAAATACTTTGTCTATTTACCCTATCCATGCCCCTCATAATTTTGTAAACTCTATAAGGTCACCCCTCAGCCTCCGACGCTCCAGGGAAAACAGCCCCAGCCTGTTCAGCCTCTCCCTATCGCTCAGATCCTCCAACCCTGGCAACATCCTTGTAAATCTTTTCTGAACCCTTTCAAGTTTCACAACATCTTTCTGATAGGAAGGAGACCACAATTGCACGCAATATTCCAACAGTGGCCTAACCAATGTACAGCCGCTACAATGCAGTAGTTCCATTCTCGTACAACCCTGCATTATAAGAAAATTGCGTAATAGCAGCACCATCGAGGTTCTATGATTCTATGAACATAATGTCCCAACTTGTACACTCAAAGGTCTGAGCAATGATGGCAAGCATGCTAAACACCTTCTTAACCACCCTGTATATTTCAAAGAATTATGTGCCTGAATCCCAAGGTCCCTCTATACTATAACACTACCCAGGGCCCTACCATTAACTGTACCTGTCCTGGTTTTGTTTGTTTTATCAAAATACAATACCTTGCACTTATCCAAACTAAACTTACTCCTCAGCCCATTGAGCAAATTGATTAAGATTTCTTTGGAATCTTAGATAACCTTCTTCATTGTCCATTATATCATCAATTTGGGTGTCATGTGCAAATTTTCCACCCATTTAAACTAAAGGGGCTGGAAGTGTATTATAAACAATCCACGCTTTAAACATTTGCTTAGCAACAGTGTCCCCAATTTGTCAATTGTGTTACAGCAATTTGCATTAATGAAACATGTAATTATAGCAGAATGAGCTGTAATTGAACCAATGACAACCTTGAGTAATGTAGAGTTGAGTGGAAATGTATCACTGAAGCAGGGTCTGAAAGAGGAACAGTCAGCAAGCAGAATGGATTGCTATTGTTCTCATCTTTTTCACATCCTGCATTAGAGGAAACCATGATGGTGAGGTCGGCAGAATTTTATTATGGTATGAGTGACATGGGCTAAAACACGCTGAGTGGCAGGACCACACGAGGGGTTAAGGGAGACCTATTTCAATGTGGAGAGCAACTGGCTTCATTTCTTGTACATGTACCAAGTGGTGAGGTGAGATTCTTGCTGAGCAGCAGAGAGTAGTCGCCATCTTGTGGTGAGTGCCTGCTCGATGTAGTGAACCGTTGGACGTGGGATCCTGAGCCAGCGGCCCAGTCACCTGGACAGAGCTGGACAGCAGTGACAAACCGCCACCTGCTCACAATGTCCCGCGTTACCACCTTTCCCATCCCAGGGCCTGAGGCCTGCCTGCTTGAAGTGGATTCAGGGGGAACTCAATGATTTGGCTTGTGGTCCTGCAGCACAGTGTTCCACAGGTCCACTTGGAGGTGACATGGTTCATTGGCAAGCCACAATCATGGACCTAATGACAGTTCATATCAGGAATGGAGTCTTTTTCTTGACAATTCACTTGCCAACAGACTAGCCTTTCAAACCACCCAAGGTTGCATTTACTACAAGAAGTTATCATATTGAGGTTATACCAGACATTAGTGAGGCCTAATCTGGAGTATTGTGTCCAGTTCTGGTCACACTGTTATAGGAAAGATATTATTAAGCTGGAGAGAGTTCAAAAGAAATTTACAAGGATGTGCATTCCATGCACCCACCACTCTCTGTGTAAAGAACCGACCTCTGACATCTCGCCTAAACCTTCGTCAAATCACCTTAAAAGTATACCCCCTTGTGATAGCCATTTCTGCCTGGGGTAAGGTCTCTGGCTATCCAGTCCATCTATGCATCTCAATACCTCATACACCTCTATCAAGTCACCTCTCAGCGTTCTTCACTCTAATGAGAAAAAAACCCTAGTTCCCTCAACCTTTCTACATAAGACATGCCCTCCAATCCAGGCAGCATCCTGGTAAATCTCCTCTGCACCCTCTCTAAAGCTTTCACATCATTCCTTTGATGAGGCGACCAGAACTGAACACAATATTCCATGTATAACCAGGGCTTTATAAAGCTGCAGCATAACCTCACAGCTCTTAAACTCAATCCCCCTGCCAATAAAGTCAATACATCAAATGCCTTCTTAACAACCCTTTCAACTTGGGTGCAACTTTGAGGGATCTATGAACATGGACACCAAGATCCCTCTATTCCTCCACACTGTCAAGAATCCTGCCTTTAACCTGTAACCTGAATTCAAATTCGACCTTCCAAAATGAATTACTTCACACTTTTCCAGTTTGAACTCCATCTGCCATTTCTCAGTCCAGCCTGTCAACGTCCCAAAGCAACCTATAACAACCCTCCACATTATCCACCACTCCACCAATTTTCATATCATCAGCAAACTTACTTAAAACTTGTATTCAACAAAATAGCCACATTGGAAACTGGGCAGGGGTTCGTCTTCAGTGCTGTCTGTTGTGAAGCTGCAGAGGTGTATTGTTCCTTAAGAAAGTTGAAAAGCTAGCGAGGACTCAGAGAATCATACAGAGTACTGGAAAGTTTAAAAGGTAACATTTGGTCGAACAGCTAGCAGTACCTGTGTTGCTATGAGACAAAAACTAATTCAAATTTGGCCAATCAGTTTAACTTATGCCTCAAGACACCAAACTCCAATCAAGTTTGAATTTGGTATTTTGACAATATTAAAACCAATGAAATGATCCAATGTTTTGGGGTATAAATATCCAACATTTTAACAGTTACCCAAAGCGGCCAAGAGCAGCTAGCACCAACAACTAGACAGAGACTGCTTAAAGAAAGATCTGCTCTCTTAAAGGTACCTTTATATATCAATGACCTGGGAACCAAATCCCTCAGAAGAGGAAAAGAAGACAGAAGAAAATCTACAGAGGATGCTTGGCAAAGCTGACTGGTTTTGAAAAGTGATTTTGTTTTCTTGTAAATTGTAATTGGGATTTTTTTTATCAGTGTTGAGACTTTATTGCTGGAACAGCACAGCAGGTCAGGCAGCATCCAGGGAACAGGAGATTCGACTTTTCGGGCACAGGCCCTTCTTCAGGAATGAGGGCCTGTGCCCGAAACGTCGAATCTCCTGTTCCCTGGATGCTGTCTGACCTGCTGTGCTGTTCCAGCAATAAAGTCTCAACTTTGATCTCCAGCATCTGCAGACCTCACTTTCTCCTCGAAGATTTTTTTTATCAGACCAGTATTATAGTGAGGAAGGTAAAAGATAGGTTAAGAGAAAGGAGTTATAAATAGTTGTTAGTTAATATTCTCTGTTATACTTTAAAAAGATAAAGTTGTTAATTTTTACTTTAAATAATAACTTTTGGGATAGTTCTTTGCCTCTCGAATTTTCACAGATGACAGCACAGGATGAATCTTTTCTGTGTTGCTGGTTTAAGTTAGGGGGGTTTACCCCGTGTCGTAACAAGTCAAGGTCAGGTTTGTTATTAGTCAAGGGGTCCGAGTAAACTCAGTCATGTGCACGCTCTGTAAACAGTTCTGAGGTTTGGCTACAATCAGTCATCGCCTTAGACTGGTCAAGATGGTCATTCAGTCACAGTATGGGAGAAAGAGCTTTCAGACCAGCACCTTGCAATCAGGGGAGTTACCTGTTGTCAGTGGGGTAAGCCAGCAGTCAGGAGGTTTGTCAGTCATGTCTTGGGGCTGCTAGTTAACGTCTGTCAGAGACTGGGAGCGAAAGAAATCCTGGGAGTCATAGGTCAGTAGGGAGGGAAAGCAAAGGCATTTGTAAAGGTGGGAATGCGAATGGTTGGGGAGAGTGAGTGGATTCTCAAGGTGTGGGAGTTTGTGTGGAACAGATCAGAGGGCAAATACATGGAAGCAGTGTTTGCAAACTGGTCATGCATGTAAAGTCAAAGCATCTCATCATCCATGTACACCGCATTCAGAGTGAACATTTTCAGGCTTAGAATCCTTATGAAAGATGCACTATCTCCAGCAACACATTTCCATCTCTGATCTCCAGCATCTGCAGACCTCATTTTCTCATGCATGTAAAGTCAAAGCATCTCATCATCCATGTATACCGCATTCAGAGTGAACATTTTCAGGCTTAGAATCCTTATGAAAGATGCACTACCTCACAGTCACTGCAAATTGACCATTGCAATCTCACTGATGGTGAAGTTAGCAGCAATGATGTTAAAAGGAGGTGGATGCTGATCAATGGTGACGCAGTATTTGTGAGATTTCCGAAGGTGCTGTGTGAGGCAGAGAACATCGCTTCCTCATCTGTGGAGTGAGTTTGACGATGCTTTGAGCAGAATACAATTGACTCAGTGACTGATTTGTGTTAGTCTGAGATGCTCGCAGTCACCCCACTTGAACCACTAGCAGACATCTCCCGTAAATGTCAGGAGCCAGCCAGCCAGCACACTGTAGCCATTGAGATAAAACTGTGTAGCTGTGTTTATTAAAGGAGCAATGATGATGAGGTGACCGACAAATATAAATAGCTCATTCCTTTATTCCTACAAACCAGGTACAACAGTGACAGAGTTCAACTTGTGCCCCAAAACCAGGCACAAAGCTGATAGAATTGTGGTTCTATCTGAACCGGTTTTGGCATTTGGGCTTCCTCTGAAGAGTTCCAATGAACTGTGAGTGCTAGATGGGTAGCCATGCTGCACTGCACAAGTTATGACGTGCCAGACTAATCAGCTGGCACTGATAGGGTGGGAGGACTGCAATCAATTTTATGGAGTAGGGAGAACACTCCTGACCCTTTCAGTCCTAAATGATCCTGCCCTTCCCAAAAAAAACTCCAGATCCTTTCCTGAAGTTTCCAGTCATAGTTAGACCATTCATTTCAAGAAAAAGAATGTCCATAGGTCAAGCTCTGCCCATTCATACATGAAAATCAGGACAGTTCTCCCCTCCTATCCTTAAAGCCTTCTTATTACATTTTGCTCACCACAGTCAAAAAAGAAATCTTGGACTTTTGAAATCTCTGAATAGATTCCTGTTGGTTTTTGTATCGCTCCCCTCTGTGTTGTTCCATGAATGGACCCCAGTCAGGAGCGGGTTTGAGGACTGCAATGGCTTTCTGTGGAAACAAAACTGAAATAGTTCACTTTCTTTTTGCAGCAAGAGTCAATCATCTGATTGCATCGCAGTATCATTTACCTGCTGTTCTGTTACCACATCCCAAAGTCTTTCATACCGTTTTCAAATCATTGCTTATTTTTCCCAAAATACAATATTGGCTTACATTAAATCAGGTGCTGTGTCTCTTTTTCTCACACGGTGGTATCCTTACTAATCTCAACACAGTCATATTCTACCACATCCAAACATTGCAGCATCCTTACCTCACCCAGGTCTAGCATTCAAGTGTATCCAGACACTCTATTCTACGAACTGTATAAAACATGAGTTAGGCCAAAGTTAGAGTGCTGTGTACAATTCCATTGACCATGCCAGAAGAAGGATGCAATCAAGAATACCGAATTTTACTGATGAAGAGAGACTGGATGAGCTGAGAACGTTCTCTTTGAAAGGAAGAAGCTAATGGAGCATTTAATAGAGTTAGATAAATTGAAATGAGGTGGGTATAATATCCATTTCCCTTCATAACTGTGCCAATAACCAGAAAACATAAAGTAATTACATGGATTTGAGAAGAATTAGGAAGAAATTCATCATGTGGTCTGTGGTGGAACCTTTGCTTGAAACTTTCTGAAAAGGACACAAAAGGCAGAAATGCTTGTTGCAGTTAACAAAGGGTGCTGTAATTTACAAGGCTATAGGCCCAGTGCTGAGACATTCTATTGTACTGGTGAGGATTCATGAGGGGTCGAAATGGATAAAATGGGACAATGATGCTTCTGTGACCCATCATCTCCAATCCAGCACTGAAGCATCAATCTCCATCTCAACAGTGCACTCGCCCGTACAGCTGCAGCCTTCCTCCAAACACTGAAGCATTCTGTTACAACTAAGTAATGCAGCACCCTGTCACAGCTCAGCACAGCAATGCAGCACCCTCCTCCAGCTCAGCACAGCAATGCAGCATCCTCTTCCAGCTCAGCACAGCAATGCAGCACCCTGCTCCAGGTCAGCAATGCAGCACCCTCCTCCAGCTCAGCACAACAATGCAGCACCCTCCTCCAGCTCAGCACAGCAATGTAGCACCCTGGTCCAGCTCAGCAATGCAGCACCCTCTTCCAGCTCAGCACAGCAATGCAGCACCCTGCTCCAGCTCAGCAATGCAGCACCCTGCTCCAGGTCAGCAATGCACCACCCTGCTCCAACTCAGCACAGCAACACAGCACCTTCCTCCAGCTCAGCACAGCAATGCAGCATCCTGCTCCAACTCAGCACAGCAACGCAACACCCTCCTCCCGCTCAGCACAGCAATGCAGTAACCTGCTCCAGTTCCAATAATGCAGCACCCCCTTCCAGCTCAGCACAGCAATGCAGCACCCTGCTCCAGGTCAGCAATGCATCACCCTGCTCCAACTCAGCACAGCAACGCAGCACCCTCCTCCCGCTCAGCACAGCAATGCAGTAACCTGCTCCAGTTTCAATAATGCAGCACCCCCTTCCAGCTCAGCACAGCAATGCAGCACCCTGCTCCAGCTCAGCACAGAAATGCAGCACCCTGCTCCAGGTCAGCAATGCAGCACCCTCCTCCAGTTCAGCACAACAATGCAGCACCCTCCTCCAGCTCAGCACAGCAATGTAGCACCCTGCTCCAGCTCAGCAATGCAGCACCCTCTTCCAGCTCAGCACAGCAATGCAGCACCCTGCTCCAACTCAGCACAGCAACGCAGCACCCTCCTCCCGCTCAGCACAGCAATGCAGTAACCTGCTCCAGTTTCAATAATGCAGCACCCCCTTGCAGCTCAGCACAGCAATGCAGCACCCTGCTCCAGCTCAGCACAGCAATGCAGCACCCTGCTCCAGCTCAGCAATGCAGCACCCTCCTGCAGTTCAGCACAACAATGCAGCACCCTCCTCCAGCTCAGCACAGCAATGTAGCACCCTCTTCCAGCTCAGCACAGCAATGCAGCACCCTCTTCCAGCTCAGCACAGCAATGCAGCACCCTGCTCCAGGTCAGCAATGCAGCACCCTCCTCCCGCTCAGCACAGCAATGCAGTAACCTGCTCCAGTTCAATAATGCAGCATCCTGCTCCACCTTTGACATGCAGCCGCCATCACTAATAAAACAATGAAGCTTCCTTCGCCAGTTTCTCTATCCATCCCCGACATTACTTCAGCTTTCTCCATCATAAATTTGCAACAACGTCCTCCACCCAAACACAGCAACATCATTCTCGCTTCAGAATGTATTAATGTTTATCACTCTGACTCTGGAGCATCTCCCCCCAGTTCAAGGGCAGTCCAGCAGTGCTCCAGCTCCTTCTTGCTCTGATATTGGTGTCAGTTTATCATGAAATGGAGCGGAACAGCTTATTCTGACAGCTATTATCCCCATCCCAACAGAAACAAGTCCTCCTTTACTCATATACAATGATAGCCTTAAGGTGCCTCACCTCTTATTATGATGAAGGTACTGTTTATTTTATAGAATAGAATTTAATAGAATCCCCACAGCATGGAAGCAAGCCATTCGACTCAACAAGTACGCACTGACCCTCTGAAACGTCCACCCAGACCCATCCCATTACCCTAGCCCTGTAAGCCTATATTTCCCATCCGTAAACCTACACACTCCTGAACACCATGGGCAATTTAGCATGGCCAATCCACCCAACTTGCATACCTCTGGACTGTGGGAGGAAACCGGACCACCTGGCGAAAGCCCATACAGATATGGATAGAATGTGCAAGTTCCACACAGACAGTTGCCCGAGGCTGGAATTGAACCTGGCATGGTGAAGCAGCAGTGCTAACCACAGAGTCATTGTGCTGCCCCATTTAAATGCAAGTTGTCATTGTAACATCTCACAGCATGATCACGTGACTCGGTAGTATATTCCTCACGTTCCTTAACTTATCCTTTTCCTGAATTTTCATCAGTCCTATGTGAATTACTTGGCATGCTTTTATACACTAATTTCTGAATTTCAAGTTATTACATTCTCTTTGTAATTTTCTGTAGTCTGAGCTTTAATTTCAACCGTACTATTCTTATCTTCCACTGGTATAATGGTTACTATTGCTTCCATCTGAACTCTGTACAGCCTTTTTTAGTTAAAAGCATTTTCTCCTGTTCTATGCAACCTTTCCAGTTGGATATTGACCCCTCTATGTTACAGATAAACCTCAAAAGGTCTTGAGGATATTTCTATCAGGCATTAACACCTCCTTGGCCTTCAGAAAGTGCTTATTAAAATGCATAATAGGTTTGTTGGCAGCATTGAAACTGATGCAATAAAAGGGGCAAAGCCAGAAAGGATAAAAGGTGGGCTAAGGGTTAGAAAACAAAGCACGTTATGGTGACTGGCTGTTTTTAAGATTTGGAGATGCTGGTGTTGGACTGGAGTGTACAAAGTTAAAAATCACACAACACCAGGTTATAGTCCAACAGGTTTAATTGGAAGCACACTAGCTTTCGGAGCGACGCTCCTTCATCAGGTACAATCACCTGATGAAGGAGCGTCACTCCGAAAGCTAGTGTGCTTCCAATTAAACCTGTTGGACTATAACCTGGTGTTGTGTGATTTTTAACTTTGGCTGTTTTTAAGACTGGGTGAGGTATAGTGTGGAGGTCCCTCAGGTTCAGTACTTGTAAAATACCTGTTTTCGTTTCACAGCAGTGATGTGCACTTGAAGATAGAAGGTACAATGTCTGACTCGGCAGATGACAGCAAAATTTGCAATGGAGTAAACAGTGGGCAAGACAGTCATAAACTTCAAAAGGATGTGGATGGGTTGATGGAATACGCAGACACATGGCAGATAAAATATATGACAGGAAGAAGAACATGGAGAGCCATTATAAGCAAGGGAAAGCAGAGATGGAGATAATGGAAGAGCTCACCCTAATCTTCTCAATATGTGAGCAAAGAGCCAGTGGATGTGGCACCCTGATTTTAAAAAAGGGATGTAGGGGGCTTTGATGGCACAGTAGTGGTGTCCATCCCTCTGAGCTGGGAGGTCTAGGTTCAAGTCCTAGCTGCTGCAGAGGTGTGCAATAACGTCTCTGAACAGGTTGATTAGAAGTTATCAAAATGAAGGCTGTAAGGATATTTTACGAACAAGTCTACTTAACATCAGTGCTGATAAAATCCTAGAAACAATAGTCAAGGGGATAAAAAAAACTGACACTTAAGGTTGTCAGACTTAAGAACTGAAAACAACCAGTTCTGGGGAACTGGTAATTTCTCAGCCCGAGGGATTGGAGATTGTGGTGTATCCAAAGGTCAGTGCAATGCCTGTTGCTTGTTCCGATAATATAAACAACTTCAATAATGGAATTCAGAGTAAAACTTTCAAAACTTGCTGACATTACCGAACTTGGAGTTATGATAAATAGTGAGGATTTTACCAGACAACTACAACACGACATAAATAATCTAGAAGAAGTTGTGCTAAAACTATCTAAAAGACCATTTGGGTTCAGGCGAGGCATTGCGCACAACCCTGGGCATGGAAAAGCTTCAAAAGGTGAGGGATTACAGTTGCAGGGATCAACAGGGAATTGTTCTCCTTCCAGGAGAAAAGGTTGAGGGAAGGTTTATAAGAGGTGTTTAAAATTGAGGAAGGATTAAATAGAACAAATGAAGGGAACCACTTTCAGTTAGCAGCATATAATTTAAGATGAAGGGAAAAGGCAACCTGAGGAAAGAAACATTCTTTTTTGGTGACTGGTTAGAATTTTGCGCCATGCTCAGGAAGTGCTCCCAAGATTACTGCCCCTGGGTCTTGCTTTTTAATTAGGTTCAAAGTCCCTGTTCTTTCCAATGTCATTTGGCCTTTTCAGATGCCATGACAATTGCTTGCTTCTCTGTCTTTCCTATTCAGATTCCATTAAAGATTCTTCAAGACATCCAATGGCGATATAGGAACAACAAAATTAGGAACAGCAATTGACCATTCAGCCTATAGGTATGCTGCATCATTTGATGAGATCATGGCTGATCCGGTGTTCATTTCTTGAATGCACCTCCCTCACCTCAGCCCATAACCTGTGACTCCCTCATTGTCAAAATATATAATTCATTCTTCAATTAAATCAATTGTACATACCCAACTCCCTCCCTCCCTCCTTCATTCATTCTTTCTTTCAATTGATGCTTTGGGAATTTCCAGCAGAACTGGGTAAGGCAGCTCTTTATCTGCTTCCCTTTAACATCTAATGCAACTTGTCTAATTCCCTATGCCAACCCCAACTGTTATGTCATTCGGCCCAATTGAACTGCATCCAGTTCTATACAAACGTGGTTAGTTATCCTCATGCTTTTCCCCTCTCTCTACAGATGGCAACAATATTGTACCTCTTGGAAAGACCAGACTAAGTACCTCTTCCTGCCTCAACTGCATTTCTTTGTCGCACTGTCTTCCTTTTGAACCTGTAAACATCTTCTGGATGTGACTCAACTCGGAGTAAATCATCCAGAAATCCCTCCATTATCACACGAGGTAGTGTCACTATGTCAAGGTCTAGGTCAATGAAATGACTCAAAGCAATGCCAAGGTCAACATCTGGAAGAATCTCATTGTTCTCGTGGTCCCCATATATTTGCATAAAACATATTGTCATACAAACATGAATATTTTTTAATGTAACATAAATAACTGTTTTCTCTTTTTCTCTGCTGTTAACTGAATCAGTTTTAATAGCATATTAATATATTGATCATTTAGCAAATTTATTTAATAATATTTATGTAATTAAAATGATAGCACGATTGTTTGATTTTAACACTTTCCTCTATGTATAATGTTTTAGTTACGTGGAGCTTTGAGTATCTACACAGATAAATTAGAGCATGTGTAATAAATTAAAGAATTAGCTTAAATTCCTCAGGATCCATTGGTGCTCAGTCTTCTACGATTTCTTCAAATTTTTATCTCCTTTCATTTACCTCTGTTACTAATTATATCAGTTCTGGCTATTGCCACAGATCTGTGCTGTAGTGTTGTATAAATTCTAGTTCCCCTCCCCTCGCTATCTGTCCCCATCCAAACACCGCAACATCTTTTCCTATTCAAATGCAACTGCATCCTTCCCCATCCAGGGAGACTGTCCAGAGGAGCTGTACTATATATATTTGAGATGGCAAATGGCAACAGAGAAAAGATGACAATCAAATATATGTCCCATTGATAGGTGTAGTCTTCAATTGTAGAAGGGAGGTGGGAGAAGAGAAATGCACACAAATTATGAAATTGATTTTGAAAAAAAGAATCATCATTGTTTTGGAGGGGGTTTGATGCACCCACCACCTCCAGTAATGGACACCATAGGACCACCATCAGTGTGCCAATGCCTGGTTGGGTCAGATCGATCAGTGTGATTGAACCAGTTTGATCCATTGGAAGATACTCAAGACCCTCCTAAAAGGGCACAAAGGCTTTGGAGTATAAGAATTGCCACAAACCCACACTTAGCGCAGTAACTCGAGTGGTAACTCGAGAATAATCACCAAAAGAGAAGACACATCTGAAATCATCAGAAGAAGACCAGACAACATCACCATGTCCTAGTGTGGTGGTATTTGATCATCCAAAATTAAGTTAAAGCATCAGATAGATTTGTAGTGTTTATTGGTAGTTCACAGTGTGTTTGTTGTTCTAATACTAATTGAGTCAAATAAACGAATATTATAGTTTTACTACTATTAAGAATCAAATCACAGTTCTTTTGCAAGATATAATAATTCAAATACACTGTGGGGCAGAAGTAACACCTCCATGTGATTTCAGACCCACAGAAATGTGTTTGACTCTTAATTGTTCCTAGGCAATAAACAATGGCCTTGGAGCAATGCCTACATCACACAAATTAATCTTTTTTAAAAACGGTTAAAAAGTCTAGTGCCAGAGGTCTGAGATAGCCATTGTAATTCCTACATTGAAGAAGATGACTATCACACACACACACAGAATTAGAAACCACTGCTTGGTTTATACTTACACATTACTTTTCGGAGACAAGAAGTTGAAGCATTTTGTCCAGTCCTCATCCGGACTAGGAAGCAAGAAACCAGATGCCCTTTTTTCATGCTGTATAAATTATTCAGTTTTGTCCCCTTGCAACCCTAGTCCTAATGAGTGTATAAAAAAAGCATAAACTTTGCGCCTCCTTTTAATCATGTTTAAATTATGAACCAATCAACTTAACATTGAGAGTGGGAAGTGTAGTGGAATCTCTCCTGACGAAGGTGGGAGAACCTCTAAAACTGTGAAACATAACAATGAATAAACTGCATGGATTTCAGATGAGAAAACATTGCTTGATCAACTATGTTAAATGTTTGAGGAGTTAACAGAGAGTTGACAGTGGTATTGCAGTAGATGTAATTTTTAAAGGATCTTTGATAATGCGCTGCATAATAGTTTAAAAAAATAGAGTCAGACAATAGACAGTCAGGAAGTGAAAAGAAAAATGGACTGCTCACCAGTTTCAAGATGGCAAGCACAAAGCATAAGGAAAAGGTAAGTGATTCAGTGCAACAAGAAAATGGAGGTGGTATTCAAGGGCCACAGAATCATAGGACAACACCACCTGCAAGTTCCCCTCCAAGCCACTCACCATCCATCCCACTTGGAAATACATCGTCATTCCTTTCCTGTTGCTAGGTCAAAATCCTGGAACTCCCTCCCTAACAAGCATGTGGGTTTGTCTCGGGCACAGGGACTGCAGCAGTTCAAGAAGGCGGCTCACTATCACCTTCTAAAGGGCAACTAGGGATGGAAAATAAATGCTGGTCCAGCTAACAACACCCATGTCTCATGGGCGAATAAGAAAAAGAGATGCAGAATTAAATAAAGAAAATTGGTGTGAAACAAACCCCACTATGCTACATGACTGATTCCCAAACTATCAGTTTTACAATGGGGTACCCATTATTAAGCAGCTCCAACTGCTTTGTGAATGAACGTATTCATAGGTTAGATTAGATTACTTACACTTTTTTTTAAGATTAGATTACTTACAGTGTGGAAACAGGCCCTTCGGCCCAACTAGTCCACACCAACCCACCGAAGCGCAACCCACCCAGACCCATTCCCCTACACCTAACACTATGGGCAATTTAGCATGGCCAATTCACCTGACCTGCTCATCTTTGGATTGTGGGAGGAAACCCATGCAGACACTGGGAGAATGTGCAAACTTCACACAGAGAGTCACCTGAGGCAGCAGTGCCGTTCTTAGGTAGAGTGATTAACTGCTTAAAAACAATGA